>NC_083765.1:12536567-12836567 GCF_963514075.1 Conger conger
AAGTCCTTCATACCCTTCATACCCATCACACAGCTGTCCCTCGTCCCACTCATGTGCCCCAGAATGACTGGTCTTTCTGGGTTTGTGTTTTCGGGTGGAAAGAGAGAGGAAAGGGGTCACTCGGACCTCACGGTACCAGTGCAGTAAACACATCCTCCGCTGCTCTGCAAGCCTTCAATTACCACCAACCGCCAGAAAGTCTGAGGAAACCCGGTGAAGTCAGAGCCGGCACAGACAGCCTGACAACATCTCCTACTAGCCACATCCCCACACTGCAGCTCTCCCAGTCCTGGCCACTGCTTCAGGAACCGTGCACCGTGACGGGGCGTCAGCGTAAGCCGTTTCTTTGCTCCGGACTGGGAGCGGTTGTGAAAGGTGATCCCGGTCCGAGCTGTGTGGGCCAGCGTTCCCGGGGTTTGGAGTTCTGCGGTTAATTAGGAAGCTTTGTGAGAGGCCGCACACGTGCTTTTATTTGTTTGGCACGGCGGAGCGCCGTCAGGGCCCTAAATAAGCGCGTGCGTCACCGGGGCCGTCGGCCTCTATTCCCGGGGAGGCAGCTGCAGCCTGTCGCTGCTTTGTGTGCTAATAAAGCACAGCGCTCACGCAGCTGCCAGCCAACCTGCCACGCCGCGAAACGCTGCCCCCATAACCCGCACAGGCAACAACACTGGCGGTGCGAGGCGGGTGTGAGCGTTAAAAACAAACACCTTTCCCGGCATTACGATTGTACCTTTTTTTTTTGTTTTCCACCGACTGAATTCAGAACGCACCGCGTGGACAATGGCCTGAGCTCAAGCACGGTCCTGTCGTAGTGGTTGTGAATGTGACATCGGAGGCCTGTTCATGAGTTCAGGAGCCAACCTGTGACCAGCGGGCCTTGGCCAGGAAGAGGCCGCTGTGATAAATTCAGCTCCACGGAAACAGGGTCATGTGACATCGGGGTGAAAGGTCAAGGCTGACACATGTATGATGTGATTACACCACCTGCTAAAATAAATCACCGTCAGCAATGAGGTCATCCAGCGCAGCACAATGCTCATCTTCAGACCTTTTCTTTCAGGAGTTCAACAACCGTTTATGAGTCGGGGGGGGAAACGAAACAGCTTATCCCACACCGGCTCATGTCTCCCGTGAAGCAATCTGAGCCAACATGACTGCAGAAACCACTCCGCAAAATAAAGATCTTTAGATTAACCCTGAGGCAGGAAGCCGGGCTCCAGCAGGTGTGCGCGGGACACTTGTGGTGATGTCGTGCGTTCGCACTGCAGAGGATGTGGACCCAGCCCAGAAAGGACATAGCACCCAACACCCCCAGATCCGCTGTCATGACATCAGGAGAGAGCAACGCTGCGCCCCAAATTTACGGCCTGGGCTAAAGAGCACGGGTTGGGGGGAGGGGGGGGGGACAGTGTCTCCGCTGTTGATACTGCTTGTTGCCACGGCATCAGTAACAGGCAATTAATATGTAATCACATCAGCGAGGCGACGCGTGTGGGCCTCGCTGCTCGAGCGCCTGAGGCGTGATGTAGTCGCCCCGTTAAGGGGCTGGTGGGGGCCTGCTGAGGGAGAGGGGTGACTGCACCCCCCACAGGGGCACATATTCGGTTAGACTTACACCCCTTAACCCTAACCCCCCCCCCCCCCCCCCCCTTCCACAAGCAGGAGAACTGCAGGTTTGGTGATTTCATCCAAATTGTGTTTCGCAATACATGGAAATTAGAGTTGAACATACATTGATTTTGGTCTGCTGAAAGTATGCTGTTAGCTGAGTTTTTTTAATCTGGCATTACAACACATTAACATGTATCTTATCTATAAAACTGACATTGAAACACACATGCACATACACACACACACACGCACACACGCACACGCACACACACACACACGCACACACACACACGCACACGCACACACACACACGCACACACACACACACACACGCACACACGCACACACACACGCACACACGCACACACACACACACACACACACACACGCACACACACACACACACACGCACACACACACACACGCACACACACACACACACTGTGCTTGTGAATGCAGATTGACAGGAGGATATGAGCAGGGGCTGTGGTACTGACACAAACTGGCCGCGCTGGGCCGCGCAGTGACTCACTTGTCACACATCAGATGTGTCATGTGAAGTCCCCGGAGGGACAGCTCCGTTTTGGCCTGACTGTGCTCGGCAGGTGCAGATCAGGGCACGCGTTTCCTCAGCGTTAATGACTCAGAAACCCAGCTGCTGAAATAAGCTCACCCCAACAGAGCCACATGGTGTCACAGTGTTCAACACAAGCTGACCTGCCTGCACCAGCTATAACTGGCTCATCCCAGAAGTGTTGCCCATTATAAGTGTCATAGGATTTGCTATAGTGTGTTATAGTGCACTGAAATAATATCCCCTGACAATTTGCTCTTTAAAAGACCTTGAATCTTGGTTTTTCAGCGCGCTGTTTGACAGACACATCATCCAGTAGTCCCTGACACTAATAACTAGGTGGAGATGACACAGATCGACATGGACTGCCAGTGGAGGGACTACCTGCTCATCGTCACTCAGCCGCTCTGCGTCAATTAGCCGCTACAACAAAGCTGGCACACCCAGCCCCGTCCAGTCCACCTGTTACTATGGTTACTGCCGTTACCACGGTTTCCACCAGGGCTCCGGAGCGCAGCGCTTAACGCCGCCCTACATTTAGGTCAGATTGCGTTTCATAAGCCGCTGCCCGTTTCTCATTCTCCACGCCAGCTTGATCCCCCACCCTGCTCCTGACCGCGGCTAATGAGAAAAGCCCAGCCTTCGCGCATAGGTACATGTGGGGACAGGGGAGGATGAGTGCCAAAAGCAGCTTTCAGCGGCCGGCCAAAGAAAACAAGCCGTGCTGGGTCACGGGCACAGAGCCTTCCAGGGGGGAGGGCATTATTCAGGACAGAGCTGAGCATTCCTCTTTCTTCTTCTCTTTGCCTTTCTCTTGTTCTCCCACGTGAAGCGACGTCACTGCAAGGACAGCCGCAGGTCACTCAGATGAGCTCAGGGACAAAGGGCAGGCCGTGATGGCCCCCATAAACAGAGAAGTGCTATCAGGCGCTAACGTCACCCCTCATGCCTTCCTGCCTCTCACAGATGTGGCTGTGAAAACCGAATTAACCGAAACTTCACGCTAACCACAAGTTTGAGGAGCTACAGCTACAGGGACACTTAGGTGTACAGGTCTACCTAATAAATTGCTCGTTGAGTGTTTATACGGCTTATGAACAATGACCTTCCTTAGGCATGCTGCTGTTCTAGCTGACATCATTTGGGTTTATTTCCTTAAATCTCCACTTAAAGAAGTGTGTCATACGAGCTCAGAGGTCAGAGTCGTATCAGCGGCTGAGGGCGAAGCCAGGCGCCAGTACCTACAGGGCAGACTGATGATGTCACTCCAGACACCCTGTGAAAGGTGATGTCATGCCAGGCACGCCTCTGAAAGGCAGCATTCTGAGGGCCCTGACGTGTGTAATCTTAGGTCATTTACATTTTAGTCATTTGGCATTTGACTATTTTAATCCAAAGCGATTTACAAGTGCATAGGTTCTTCCACAAGCATCCAATCCATAACTAGTAACATACACATGAAGGGCTGAGTAAGCAGCAGGTTTGAGGGCCCTGACGTGTGTATTCTTAGGTCAGTGTAAGGAGCAGGTTTGAGGGCCCTGACGTGTGTAATCTCAGGTCAGTGTAAGGAGCAGGTTTGTGGGCCCTGACGTGTGTATTCTTAGGTCAGAGTAAGGAGCAGGTTTGTGGGCCTGACGTGTGGAATATGCGGTCAGAGTAAGGAGCAGGTTTGTGGAGCGGGCAGGGAGGGGGCGCTGGGATGAGTACAGGGGGAAAAAACACAAACTTCTGGCCCCCAAACTGCAGACAAGGCCTGTAATCCCATCCTCCCTCACTCAGGGTGGGGTCAGAGGAAAACATGATGCCTACAGCCCCATCAGCAGGCCCTGAAAACACCAGCAGCACACACTGCAAACATCAGCAGTGCCTCACAAAAGGGAACACACTGCAAATACCCAAAAGTAAGTCAACCTCAACAAGTATTTTAGTCATATCTAAACTTAAAATCTCAATTCTATTACTTTTTTTTGCTAAATTCTGAAAAAAAATATTGCCAGTGAGGTGAGACAGTTTCAGATTTCAGATTTGCCAACGGGGTAAGAAAATGTTACTTGCCAAGCAAAAGGCAAAGATTTTACATCTCATTATAAGACCAAAACTTAAGTCAGAAATTTTTTGAAATGCAGGACTACTAATATGGTAAAAAGTGTTCTCCAGTCACAATACATCCCTTCATTGCTACGTCATTTCCCTACAGCTGTGACCAGTGTCAGCGGAATGTGTAGGAGCAAGGAAAGGCCAGGCAGTATGACGTAATAAAATAATCCAAGAATACGAATAGCCAAAATGAGTAATTTCAGTAATCGTTTAAAGTCATTTAAAGTAAAGCCACCATTAATTATTCAGGAAGCTTTAACACTCAATTCAAAAGCTGGTTAATGTCTTAATTATATTACAGTCTTGGAAGCCTACCCTTCCGTTTAATACCGCTGAAATAACAGTAGATTCTATTAATCTGTTTAATGATGGCATAATGGCATGACATCACTGTCATCACATTATAGAAGGGTGACAGAGCTCTCCGAAGGAGCCCCCCACAAGACATGCCAGAAATATCTTGGTTACACTATCTCTCCTAGCAACAACGTGAAACACAAGGAGAAAGAGAATACACACATTACACATCACCCAGCTTACCCGATTTACACAACCAGGGGCTATTTCTCACACTGAATTACCCCATATACACGGCAACCAGGGGCCACTTCCCCCACTGATTTACCCCATATACACGGCAACCAGGGGCCACTTCCCCCACTGATTTACCTCATATGTACTGGGCAATTTTTAATGGGGCCAAAAACCAGGGGGCATTTTAATGCTTCCTTCATCCAGCATAACATGCATCTCTTCCCAACCAGGTGCTTAACTGCAAAGACTGGCCCTAATTGGAGGGAGGGGCCGCACCTGTTACTCAATCCCTAATTTTCACAACCAATCATGTTCCAAGTGAGTAAGCCTTTGATTCTGCCAAGAAAGGCACACTCGCTGCATTTGTGTGAGCATTGCTGTAGCTGAGTTAGGGCAGGGTTGCCATGTCAGGCCCGGCGTGTGGCTGCGGAGGGAGCCTGCAGACCTGGAAACCACATTCCAGGCACATTACTCTGCAAAGGCGTCAGACCCATCGGTCTCTGGGCATTCCTTAGGACTTACACCATGCCTACCTCCCCACTGCAAACGCAAAATGGCTGTCATCTATTAACATCAAAGCAAAGGCCCTCCAGGTAATTGCTGCTGGAAGTAGTATAGATTGTTCCATGCGGTGCCAATCACCATTTGCCTGGGGACCAAATTAAACAGTGACATATTTGGCTCTCAAGCACCATGATTCTCTTCACCCCCCCAAGCAAAAGGCAAAGATTTAACATCTCATTAAAAGACCAAAACTTAAGACAGACATTTTTTGAAATGCAGGACTACTAATACCAGTGTCAGCGGAATGTGTAGGAGCAAGGACAGGCCAGGCAGTATGACAAATTAAACAGGGACATATTTGGCTCTCAAGCACCATGATTCTCTTCACCCCCCCCCCCACACATAGACACACATACACACACACATACACACATGCACACACACACACATAATTCCACAAAATGTGCTGTATAAACCCACACCTTTAACTGTCACTGCTGCACACCGGCGCATTGTCCTGCAAAAAATATCATATTACAATATTCATAGAGTGCCAGAGGGCATTACAATGTAATTCAAAAAACACATTTCACTTGGTAAAAATAGTGATTTTCAGACAAAAGCTCCACGCAAGCTGCCCAAGGCAAGAGGAGCAATGGGACCCTGGAGTAACCTCTGTAACTGTCTGGGGACCTGGTGTGGAGATTAGGCAAGCCTGAATGATACAACCCCCCCATGCCCCAACACAGGGGTATTAGAATAAATGCAAGGCCTGGGGGAAGCCAGCTGAGCCCAGACCATTACTACCACCCCCCCCAACCTCTTCTCACATGGACTGGGACTGAGGAACAGCATCTCTCTCTCTCTGTCTCTCTCTCTTTGTCTGTCTCTCTCTCTATCTGTCTCTCTCTCTGTCTGTCTGTCTCTCTCTCTCTCTCTCTCTCTCTATCGGTCTCTCTCTCTCCTCTTCCACTCTCTGTCTTTGTTTCTCTGTCACTCCCCCCTCTTCCACACCCTGTCTCTCAGTCTGTGTGGAAATGTACCGTGGACTTGTCCTATCTTAATCAGACGGACTTCTTTCTTGTGCAGTCCTGTGCACTGGCAGCACTGAGGCCCTGGCCGGAGACAGAAGCCCAGACCAGCACACTGACAGCACACATCCGAGACCACTCGCCCCTCGATGTTAAGCACCGACTGTGGCAGGCACCTATGCGCTCACACCTGAAAAGTAGGTCACCCAAGGTCGTAAAACAGCATATGAATGTGCACTGTGTCCTGAAGGAATTTAACATCAGGAGATTAGACGGGCAGAGTTTTTTTCTGTCTCTCAATTGTGAATGGGTGGCCCTGAGAAAATGATGATGTCATTCTACTGCACTGCCCGTTCAACAGGAAACGAGTCACCAGATGGGTTACACAACAGGGAGGAAGTTTGTCGCTTCTGGGTTCCCAGTAATGAATGCGGTGGAGCCCCACATTAAGCAAATGGCTTTTCATTTAATTGTAGGAATCCTTTCACTTCACTGCTCTCGTCTTAAAAGGAGGAATTCTGCGGCAAATAAGAACTTTTATAAAGCCAGGGAGTGAAAGATCGCTACTGCCAGAATAATATAGCTACCAGGTGTAAAATCTGCCGCTCACACATTAGGAATAACCTCAAAAACATAACTTGCCAAAAAGTCAGCCAAGGCGAAAAGGAAAAATGCCTTAATAGTACATCCTGCAGTCCAAAAAAACTGTTCAGGAAATACGTATTTTAAGTCCTGTAGCAGATCCTTTGGAAAATTGAATACTTGCTTAACATTTCTGAAGTGAGTGTTTAAACAGAGTGACTGTACCACACTGCACAACAGTAACACACCGTTTATGGGGCTGAATCTGGACGAAATCTGCTGTAGCTGGAAATATGCTGTTTACGACCAAAATCTTTCACAGCTGGGTCAGCAGGCACACCTGGGAGATACTGTAGAGGAGGTTCAGAGGAGCATGGGGAGGAATAGCACACTTTGGGTTTATTTATGTAGTAAGGAATGCTGTGGGGGACGTAAGAGGAGGAGGAAGGGAGGAGGACTCAAGGAGCAGCAGCATGTGTGTGCTCAGGGCAGAGGAGCAGCAGTGCGTGTGTGTGCTCAGGGCAGAGGAGCAGCAGTGTGTGTGTGTGCTCAGGGCAGAGGAGCAGCAGTGCGTGTGTGTGCTCAGGGCAGAGGAGGACTTGAGGAGCAGCAGCGTTTGTGTGCTCAGGGCAGAGGAGCAGCAGTGTGTGTGTTCTCAGGGCAGAGGAGCAGCAGTGTGTGTGTGTGCTCAGGGCAGAGGAGCAGCAGTGTGTGTGTGTGTGCGCTCAGGGCAGAGGAGCAGCAGCGTGTGTGTGTGTGTGCTCAGGGCAGAGGAGCAGCAGCGTGTGTGTGCTCAGGGCAGAGGAGCAGCAGTGTGTGTGTGTGTGCGCTCAGGACAGAGGAGCAGCAGTGTGTGTGCGCTCAGGACAGAGGAGCAGCAGCGTGTGTGTGCTCAGGGCAGAGGATGAGGCGGAATGTAAAAAACACTGTCGGGAACGCTGTCGTAACCATGACAAATCTGCATTCCTCACACAGCAGCCTTGGACTGAGCGGGGATCCCAAATTTAGCCTGCTTCAGAACGGAAAATTTGAAGTCTCTATCAGGAAATGAACACAGGGCCTCGTCATTATAGGGGGGGCTGGGGGGGGGGGGTCTTCAGCAAGGGACGTTCTCTCTGAGAGGGAAGCCAAGCGGAATGGAGATTGTTCCTCTTCATTTCGTCCCATGGTTAGAAGTCTCCAGGCTGTTGTACCTCCGCAATCCCACAATTCCCCCCAGTGCCAAACCGCTCCGGCTTGTCTGTCAGTGTGCCTAAGCCCAGCCTTTCGCTGTGCTACAGCTAGCACAATGAGGAAACTGGATACCCAAATTCCAAACTGCACTTGGCTACTTGGACAGTGTTTCCTTCCACACAAAGCAATGCAAAAGTCACGTCTCCGCATACTGAACTAATTTTTTTCACGCCAGAACAAGAGCCGTGCTGTATAGTGGCTATAAAGTTAGGTTTACTCATTTTGTTTTGTAGTGAGACTACAAGCAAATCTACCAGAAAAGAAGAGGTAAAGGCCTGTAGCCTGAGTACAGGCAGATGGAAATATGTGCCAGGGAACTAGTGGTGTTGACAGTGGTGGTCGGGTCAAACAAATCCATAACAAAGCCCAGGGAATATTCCGGGCTGTATTTTCCTCTGTTGAGAATAGTTTAGATAAGTAACAAACAGAATTTGCTGGAAGGGACCCAGGAAAGAAGCCCATCATTACAGGGCAGCCATCGTGTCAGAGAGGCAAGCTGGATGGCAGCCATTTTGTTTGGTCTTTTCTACCGTGTGGAGAAGAGGTGAGAGCAGAGTGCCGGCACTAATTCCCCTGGTTCAGCTGTCGGAGATTCTGGGGTCTGTTTTTAAGATGGAGCGATAACCATGTTTGCGTCACCTTGGCAACAGTGCGGAGGGCAACACTTGGGGAGGATGCCACACACAGCACACGTGTGTAGAGCAGATGTCGCTCTATTTCCAGTCCCCAGCATGGGTGGGGGGGTTGAGTGAGCGACTGTATGACTGACAGAAAGCAGATTTCTCTTCAATCTTCACTTCTCCCCCGCCCCCGGTGCATCGGGGATTTACTGCATTGCATATGTGTGTATTGAACATAATTCAAATTGCTCTCACATGACAAACTGCTACAGTGCTTTGAGGCAATGGAGCATGGAGTCTGATAGTATTTACTTCCTTTAAGTACCATAAGTGTGTTCTCACACTTCAGTATGAACATTGAAGGCGTAAGCATTTGGCCAATCAACAGCATGTCTAGCACTTCAAGTTAAACGGCTTGTTAGATGCGTTCAACCATGTCTATGCACCTGTTTCGGTCTGAGCTACGATGATTAGCAGATGTGTTGAGAGAGATGATTATTGCAGCTCTATCAGAGGACGGGCATCTCACGTGTACCCACAGATGAGTCGTACCATGTTACAGCCTGTGATATTAATAGTGATTCATAAAAATAAATGCATTCTGGAGGATATGAATGCTAGTTTGTGCTGACCCAAACTGACAGGCGGGAATGCAGTGATGTATGCCTACAAATATTACTGGGCCTTCCGAACTTGGAGGTAAATTAGCGGGTTAGCATGAATAAAATACACAAGGTGTGCTTACAATGTGGATGCTAAGCTAACCCATCTGCTTGTGTGCATAAGACACAGAGAAACATAGAGATGCCATGCCTGCAGGACTTCTGCAGATACACCCACTTCCATGTCTACAAAGACCCTCTAACACATCTAACAGATGAGGAAGAGGACCCGGCCTGTCCCCCTCAGGGGCTCCGGTTTCGGTGGGTCCCTGTTCTCTGTAGCGCATGGACCCTTTAAGACGACAGAGGTTAGAGAACAGTCAGCTCGGCCCCAGAGACAGAAGCAGGAATGCAGCTGCATTACGTCATGCTGGATACACACACACTCGCTCGCTCACACACACACACACACACACACACACATACACATGCACACAAACATACGCACGCTCACTCAAACACAAACATACGCACACTCACTCAAACACACACATTCTCACTCACAGACAAACACACAAAGATGCTCCCTCACACACACGTACACACACACTCACTCACACACATACACACACATAAAAGCATGCTCACACACACACACACACACACACACACAGAGGCGAGCAAACCGAAGCGTTAAACGCAGATTTAATCGCGTTTTACTGCTCATCTTTAAGCACCTCCTGTATTAAGAGCCCAGAGAGAGGCAGGGGGAGGAGTGGTGTGTAATGTCGTTCAGCATCTCACTGGGAGGGCACACTGGTGACCCCTCCATTCCGCTTCAGTCCCCCATATAAGTTATGCCAGCTGCTCTTATTATGATCTGAGCGAAGCCTTCAGCGTCGCAACATCTGCAGAACCCCGCTCTGCGTCAGCATCACACGGCATGTCACCGCGCGCCAGAAATAACACCACAGATACCGCCGTATTTTTAGCAGCGTACGGCTGATAAAAATACGGTTACATTTTCACGCCAGAAATGCGTATGAAAATTAAGGAATTATCAGTAATGTTATGAAGGAGAAACACCGATTTGTCCTTTGTTACGTTCATGATAGTTAATAGCTAGTTAATAGCTGGCTTGCTATTAGTTCTGTTCTGGTGCTTTAGGAAGCATTATGCGAGCAATTAAAAATATTTGGAATGCACTGGGGTCTTTCACATTGGAGAGGCTGGTAATTGCGATTGTGCCTGCAGGCTGGAGCGCGTTGCTTCTCTGCGGATGAGTCCAGTGAAGAGCATCACGGCCGCTGTGCGTGTGCTAATTAAACAGACGGCTGAAGACAGGGCGAGGGGCCGACCTAGGGTGGGCTGTGCTCGGGCGGGCTCTGCTGCCCCGCAGCACCATCAGCACAAAAGATCGGCCTGCAACACCATCAGCACAAAAGATCAGCCCGCAACACCATCAGCACAAAAGATCAGCCTGCAACACCATCAGCACAAAAGATCAGCCTGCAACACCATCAGCACAAAAGATCAGCCTGCAACACCATCAGCACAAAAGATCAGCCTGCAACACCATCAGCACAAAAGATCAGCCTGCAACACCATCAGCACAAAAGATCAGCCCGCAACACCATCAGCACAAAAGATCGGCCCGCAACACCATCAGCACAAAAGATTGGCCCGCAACACCATCAGCACAAAAGATCGGCCTGCAACACCATCAGCACAAAAGATCAGCCTGCAACGCCATCAGCACAAAAGATCAGCCCGCAACACCATCAGCACAAAAGATCAGCCCGCAACACCATCAGCACTAAAGATCAGCCTGCAACACCATCAGCACTAAAGATC
Source organism: Conger conger (assembly GCF_963514075.1). Taxonomy (NCBI): domain Eukaryota; kingdom Metazoa; phylum Chordata; class Actinopteri; order Anguilliformes; family Congridae; genus Conger; species Conger conger. The sequence continues at coordinate 12,547,810 of NC_083765.1, forward strand.
AGCCCGCAACACCATCAGCACAAAAGATCAGCCTGCAACACCATCAGCACAAAAGATCAGCCTGCAACACCATCAGCACTAAAGATCAGCCTGCAACACCATCAGCACAAAAGATCAGCCTGCAACACCATCAGCACAAAAGATCAGCCAGCAACACCATCAGCACAAAAGATCAGCCTGCAACACCATCAGCACAAAAGATCAGCCTGCAACACCATCAGCACTAAAGATCAGCCTGCAACACCATCAGCACAAAAGATCAGCCTGCAACACCATCAGCACAAAAGATCAGCCTGCAACACCATCAGCACTAAAGATCAGCCTGCAACACCATCAGCATAAAAGATCAGCCTGCAACACCATCAGCACTAAAGATCAGCCTGCAACACCATCAGCACAAAAGATCAGCAGCTTCTTCTTTCCACACACAACTCAAGCAGAGCAGCGGACTGGATCGTCTGCAGTGGCTCACTGAGGGACGTCCAAGAGGCGGGAAAGACACAACATATTTGCCTGACCCAAACTGCTGGCTTTGTCTAATTCAAAAAATATTCCCAGTACAGTGTAAGAGCTGTTAGTTAAAAACTGTACAGATTATTAAGCAGTTATGCAAATATAGAGACAGATGAGAGAGAGGCAGAGTGAGAGAGAGAGAGACTCAGAGACTGACAGTCACCTACAATTCCCAGAGTGCACAGCTGAGAGCAAAGCCTACATCTCATAGAGGGCACTGTGGATGGTATGGCCAACATCTCCCAGGGTACATTGCTGTCATCCAGGACTACATCTCCCACAGTTCACTGCTGTTGTACTACCCCACTGTCATTCAGGTGGATGTCCACCTCTTCCTTAGTGCTCCCAGCAGCAGGGGGGTCTGTCCAGTGGCAGCGACGCAGAACGCTGTGTAAACAGCATTGCCCAGCAGGGGCAAACTGTCCCGATGCAGTGCATGGAGACAAAATTGTGTTTACAGAACGACATCCTCCTCTGCCTTTTCTCAGCTCTGTGGAATTATCCTAGGAGGAAGGGGCCGGTAAGCAGCCAGGAAAGTGACATGGAGCCCTACTTTGTGTGATTGAGCACTTAGCTCTCGCATGCGATCCCCTCAACCTCCCCAGAAACACACAGATACACTGTGAGACTGTGGGCACATGGTGCAGCCGAGACCTGATGCCCGGCCAGGACAGGGCAACGCGGCTCCTGCTAGCTGGGTCAGGGGCGGGTCATGTGGCTTTGATGTAATGCCATCTATTTTTGGGGGCAATGAAGTTACAATGATACTGCTTTCCAATGCCAGCTGCAGATAAAGAAGTTAAAATAAACGAGCGTCACATTTTTAATGCACAAAGTAGCTTTTGTCCAAACACAAGCAGCTTACTGTGAACTCTTCACTGGAAACAAGATTTTCTGTTTCAAATATTATCAAGTAAGAAAATGTGTAATGGCTGTTGGTGGTTTTTAATCTTCGCTGCCTTCTTGACCTGGCCTGGACCGCCCTGCCCTGTACTTCTGGTGGAGGATGATGATAACCCAGGAGAGAGATTCCCATCTGACAGTTCCAGCTCCGCCGCCCCCACCCAGTCTAAGCATTTCCTCTTTGGAGATACCGTGAAGCGCCCCCCCCCCCACTCCACACGAGCACGGCTGCAAGACTGTACGTCTCTGCACGGACAGCGATAGCGCGATAGCGCGTCAGCATTAGAGTAACACTGCCAGAGTATTTCGTGTGAAGTGTGAGAAAATTAGCATTAGCATGGCTAATACCCTACAAGCGCACACTTTCCTGGTGGTCACTTCCTAACTTACGGACCCCAGGATTTTATGCCTCCAGGCCCAGGCAAAAACCCTCCCCTCTTATCAATGGCAAAAAATAAACCTGACATTTTCCTCGAGACAAGTAACAGTAACGAGGTGTGGCATATGCTTACATCAGAGGTGCTCCTGTTGAAAGTCTGAGACAGATTAAACCCAATCTGTTCATTTTTGTAATAAAGTCCATTCAGGTCGACAAGTTTGGCAACTGCAAGCCCAGCGATAAAAAGAACATGCTCAAAGATAAGGAAAAAATAACACAATGAATAATGGTGATTTAAAAGAACTATTTCAAGGAAACAGTTGTGACTGTTTGACACAAGTGACTGAGTCGTATCAGAATGCATTCTTCGACACAACAATCTCTTTAGCTTGCAGATTTAAAATATAAAGATATCCACACATACTTTACAAACGAATAATACTTTGGCCTGCATTGCTCAACATATTTTCTATGAAAGCTTTGAGAGACTGCGAGCCATATTTCAGACTGTTCCAGAAGGAAGTCTATCAGCCAAAGGCTTAAAATGTTCTGTACGTCAGTTGATTGCCATCTAGCATAGATGAACACTTGGGTTGGTAATTAGCATTAACATTAATGATGAACTTTCTTTGGTCATGAGCATGAAGAAATGGGCAGAAACACAAGAGAAAGGAAAGTTGCCGTAAAAATTTCCATGGCCTTCCGTGGCCTTGCTAGAATCAAATTATATACTGATATCAAACTGTATAGTGTACATTTAAATCATAAATCCACTGCATACACTGTATTTCTATTCACTGTAACCTAAAAATGGGATTGTGTGTGTGCGTCTGTGTGTACATGGTTGCGTGCGCTTGTATGCGTATAACTTAATCTTTGTGTGCGTTGTGTGGATGTGTGCGTACACGTATGTGCATGTATGTTGGAGTGAGAGAATGTGTGTGTGTAGGGATTGAGGCGGGTTGGTGTTGGGCGTTGGGGGGGGGGGCAGGTCATTTCTCTGACCTCCAGAGAGTGAGGTCGGGGGCCAAGGCTGGGGGCCAGTGACGACTGCAGCCTATAAATAGAGCCCAGCACCAGGAGCAGGGTGGAGAAGGGGGAGCCATTCACAGTAATGGGCTTGGGCACTCCAGGGAGGTTACCTCACCTACCCACAGCCCCGTCCGCTACCTCTCAATGGAGCCACTGACGGGCGGCTCTGTCTGCAGCGGTAACGGATACAGGCCGCAGGAAACGGCACGGAAGCCGCCAGGGAGGGGAGAGCCAGGCGCGGGGAGGGGTGAAGGGGTTCCTGTGTCTTTCAGAAATACCCTTCACCCCCCACCCCCCCAACCACAGCATACATACACTATTGATCCGTTTGCTTTTAATCACATCCACCCTTATATTACAGCTCACGCAAGTCATCGGATTCTAACATACTCCAAATTAGGGCACTTGTTTATGCTAATAATAGTGAGGACAATTCTAAAACGTTATCATCATCCTCACGTCATCATTGATGTCATCTTCCAATCTCTCTCGGCCCTTCAGTTCAGAAGATGGTGGGCTTCAAGTGTGGGCTGATGCGCTTGAGTGGGGCTATTTTCAGCGTCTGTTTGATTTAGCACCTTAAATGACAAGGCTGGTTTCAAGTGAAATTGTTTCATGGTAGAATAATCCCCCAGTGTGGACTGAGGAGCATGAGCACACAAAGAAATCATCCTGAAGAGGAGAGAAGTATTTTAAATGCAAATTGCGCACACCATGCAGCACAGCCGATTGTATCCAGGCAGTGATATGTTTTAGAAGTGTCACCTGAGACTGTACATTAAATGTACGCAGAGATGACATGCTGCCTTGGCAAAGTAAATGTGAGTTTTGAACAGTTCCGTTAAAAAAAGGTGCTTAAAGGATTTTTTTCTCTTTAATCCAGAGAAAGAGCTCTGGCTGAGACACGATGCCTGAAGCCCTGAATCTACGCAAGCTTCCGGAAGAATCAGGCTGGGGAGTAAGCACCCTACATCGCCCAGCGCTTCAGACCGAACGGCGAGGGAGGGGGTGTAAGACATCTGGCGTAAGACAGAGGGCATAAGACAGAGGGCATAAGACAGAGGGCATGAGACATTGAGTGTAAGACAGAGGGTGTAAGACATCAAGCGTAAGACATCAAGCGTAAGACAGAGGGCATAAGACAGAGGGCATGAGACATTGAGTGTAAGACAGCGGGCGTAAGACATCGAGTGTAAGACAGTGGGCGTAAGACAGAGGGCATAAGACATCGAGCGTAAGACAGCGGGCGTAAGACAGCAGGCGTAAGAGAGCGTGTGGATTACCGCCACAGCCCGGCTGCTGTCGAGAGTCGCGCGGCTGACCTTTACCGCTCCGCTAATCACCGCAGCTCTCAGGAAGCGCACAGCTGCAGAAGTGAGATTCCACAGGATCATTTATAACTTAATACTGTGTTACAAAAGCACTCCCTCTCTCCCCCTCTCCTCCTGCCTGGCTCCGTCTCTCCCTCCCAGCGTAATCTTACCTAAACCTCCAACACCAACTTAATCAATTTTAATTAAGACATTTTAACAGAGGCATCCCAAGGGCCAGTGCCTCTGACCTTAAAATATTTACCTTCGCTGCCTTGCAGGAGAGAGAGCGTTTCACAAAGCTCCATTAACCGTTATTAGCATGCTGCTACGCACACAGAGTCCTTTCCAAAAATGATGAAAATCATGCTGCTCATTACTAAACGCCTAATGCACAGCCACAATCAACGGATGACTTCATCATGTGTGCCTCGAGCTCCCTTTTTTGAACATGTGCACATTCCAGCTCAGGGAGCTAATGCGGTCGGCACCGACACCCCCCAGACAGCGTGACAGAGGAGGTGAAGTAGAGCTCAGACAGACAGAGGACACGGCTGTGCTTTAATGCAGAAGGCATGGGGGAGAGAGACTGCGCCCCAGGCACGGCCCAGATGTGACATCATGGGCGACATCATTAATGAGAGTATAAATCAGCAGGGTGGTGGGAGGTCCCAGGGCTGTGACTCCCTGAAGCAGGATCAGGAGCAGGTTCAGGAGCAGGTTCTGGATCAGGAGCAGGAGCAGGGCTGAGAGAGGAGAGGAGCCATTGTTCGCCTGCCTCAGAGCTGTGCATGGGCCCTGGACACAGAACACACACACACACGCACATGCACACACACATGCACACACACACACATATGCATAAACATATGTGCCCACAGAAATATGCACACACGCACGCACAGACAACACACACACAGAAATATGCACACACACATGCACACACACGCACAGACAACACACACACAGAAATATGCACACACACATGCACACACACGCACAGACAACACACACACAGAAATATGCACACACACATGCACACACACGCACAGACAACACACACACAGAAATATGCACACACACATGCACACACACGCACAGACAACACACACACAGAAATATGCACACACACATGCACACACATGCACAGACAACACACACACAGAAATATGCACACACACATGCACACACACGCACAGACAACACACACACACACACAGAAAGATGCACACACATGCACACACAGGCACATACAACACACACACGTGCATAAATGCACACACAGAAATATGCACACACACATGCACAAGCATAAATGCACACACAGAAATATACACACACACACACACACACACCTACAAACGCGTACACACACACACACACATCCACACACACACACACTGCTCTGATTGGGCTCTCATTGGTCCCTGCTCCTGGGTCCCCGGTCCGTTGGGAAGCAGTTCGCTCGTGTGCATTCGTGCGTGTGCGGCACTCAAAGCCCCAGAGGCCCAGCTGACCCATCCAAAGCAGCTGTGTACCCATGCTCTCCCCGAGGCTGGGGGTTATGTGGGGGGAGAGCGCACCCCAGGGACCCCCCATATGGCCCACCACCCCCCAGTGTTACACGTCCTCTCTCCAGGGGTCAAGGACAGGCACCCGGAGCGGTGACATCATGCATAAGAAAAACGCATGATGTCATGGCAGGCGGGCACGCTATTCCCATGACTTATTCCCAGGGAAAGAACAGCAGATGAAATCTAATTATTATTATCTTCGTGGCATACAATTTAAAAAACTGAACACCACGGAGGGCCTGCCCTGCTGAGCCTTCTTCGTCAACCACGGAGCGAGTGCTCATCCTCGCCCGCAAAACGACACCACACCCGCCTACATGAGCAGATGGGTAAGCCATTTTACAGCCGCAGCAAGGCAAACAAAGGACTATTAGCAGTCAAAACCTCCTTAACCTGCTCTTGAGAAAACCTTTAAAGTTTAAAGTAATTAGCCTTGTCAGTCACTGGGAGGAAAGCGAGTTCTGTCAGTCACCGTATACACTTTGTACACTTTGTACATTGTTCAAAAGCTAAAATGAAGGAAGGCTTTCAAAAAAAAAAGAACTGGTTTGAGAACTAGTGTTAATCTACAAAAATGAGGAAGCTAAGACTGTCTTGACACCCAAAGACCTGCAGAAACAGCCTCATCAGTCTTTCTCACAATTCTGCCTGGAAAGAAGTTCAAGATTATTTGCAATACATATTTCCACAGGGCAAGAGTCTAAAACTAATTACTAAAGTGAGTACTTTTTTTGCTGCCTCCTCATAAATTATGCTTCATTTCTAATCCTGCTCGTCAGCATATCCGTTTTTCCGCAGAGGAGTCCTTATAAACACGGGAAAAAGTCAAACTTCTCTTCCTTTCTTCTCTGTCTCCAGCAGCCAAATACATTCCAAACTGGGTCAGTGGTATAACTATGGCAACAGCAGCCAATACGGCATTACTGTATATTTATCTCAATTCCTCATGTGTGCACAGGAGAGTCGCTCACCACCTGCGATGGTTCTGACACCTTCAGTCCACACCCACAGGCCAGAGCAGGTGTGCGTCTGTCACACAGACAGACTCCAGCGCCCTAATCTGGCACCTTGGCACAGTGATGGATTGGCGTGCCAAGCGGAGGCTGTAAATCATCACCTTCTGGTTTACAGAATAGAACATGGAGCGTGGCGGCAGGAAGTAGCCTGGGGCTCGGCCGCTCTCCGGCAGGTGAAAGCAGGAAGTGGGAGTTGCCTGAGGCGCATCTCCCTCTCAGAATGTGCTCCCTCGTGTGCATACCCAGAATGCATTGTACCAACCATATGGGCAGGGGCCAGCATACTACTATTGCTAACCCTAGTAAATCTGGGCCCTGGCCTCTTTTGGCGGGGGGCGGGGGGCGGGGGGTGGGGGGCGGAGGATGCATCTGTCCAAGAGGCTCATAGCTGATAATATGGTGCTATGACTCATCCTGTGCTCCAGAGGGAGCTAAACTGTGGGTTTCAGGGCTGCACAGTAAGGAACAGGACACTGTCCTCCACTACAGGCTGTTCTCTGTTTCAGGAATCAGGAGTTCTCCCCACTGAAGCCCAAAGCCACCCTGCTGCCACCATGCCCTTCGGCCAAACCTTCTGCTTTTCATTGGCAAACCTTTGTAGACGAACTTCAGCTAGTCTGTATGAACTAAATGATGTGAAATGACATGTGGAGAAAATGAAACTCATTGACTTTAACCCCCATTCATGCAACGATGGAGATTGCCTATAATTTGTCTAAAATATCACATGGTTGGGTGGCTGTGTTGGCAGACCGATTGAGCAGCCATTGTTATTTTCTGTGTTTGGTGCCACAAACGTTGTCTCTTCCATGTTTCCCCTGACTATCACAACCACAGAATCTGACCCTGGTGTGGAGGGTCACAGAGCATGCGGTTCGAAGCCGCAAACGGTATACACACTGTCGCATGCGACGGCATGTTCAGCTGTGGTTCAGCTGTGGTTCAGCTGCGGTTGGGATGGCCTTCTTATCAAGTATACTCCCATCTTAAATGGGGTAAACTGGTTGATGTGTAATGTGTGTATTCTCTTTCTCCTTGTGTTTCACGTTGTTGCTAGGAGAGATAGTGTAACCAAGATATTTCTGGCATTTCTGGGTGGGGGGGGGGCCTAGCTCTGTTACCCTCCTATACCGTGACGACGGTGATGTCATGCCCTTGCTGCCACTACCATGTAGACCGAGGATTGAGAGAAGCACCCCTGCGGGCTGCTGCGGATGGTAATCTGCAGTTAAAAAGCCTCCATTTTGTCTCCTCTTTTGTTTTGTTGCCGTTTCCTGAATGGAGCAATCAGGCCACACTCAGCAGAGCTCAAAATTCATGAATAAAATAGAACTCTAGTGTTATTCCAGCAGCCCTGCAGCTATAGCCCTCTATAGATGTGTACAGCTATAGAGATGTAACGCAAGTCCTCTTTTGTTAAAACAGCACAATAGCAATGTTTCTATATAAATGATTGCACAAAGATCTGAGTCACAAGCACACCTCCCCCTCCACTGTGGTCACTTATTCATCTCAAATTTCGATCGCATTTGTCAGCCTTGGCCATGCCTACGTAGCTTCTCGTAGCTTCTCGATCTCCGGCCACACCCAGGTACGTCCGGCCAAGCGGTGCATAACCAGGCTGAAAAGTGGCAGAGTGACTCTGCACAGCGGCGAGGTGCGAGTTAAACGTTTTTTATCGCCACAAGCGCTTCTCACGCACAGAGATAACGCGCGTCACTCACTCATTCACCTGCCATTGCGCACATCCGTCAGGAACGGACCGCTGATGCGTGTTCATCGTTCAGAGCCGTCACGGCGGATTCCTGACCGCACTCTAGAATGTAAACACAACCGCTGACTCTCGAAGTGGATCTGCTGCGCATAATCATTGGTGGTGTATCGATACACTGGATCACCCTGCTGAAAGGAAGGTCACGCTCTGTTTTAAAACAACTGGTAGCTGGTTGACCAGTTCAATCCAGCTCCCTGCCCAACATGGTTTGACCTGTTCCAGCTATATTTTGAAACAGCCGGTAGCTGGTAATTTCAAGCTGGATTTCACAGCTTTTGCAACCTCAGTCTGGTTGTATGTGTATGTTGCAACATGATTGTGTTAGCTGGACCGTGTATATTGGTCATTGTTTACTATATCAGAATATTTTAGATTGTATCATAACAAAATTTGTGGTATTGCCAAATATCAAACTGTTGCCTCAGGAATTGAAATCTTATTCTATAATGGCCTCATAAGCCTGAGGTTTATACACCTAACAATCATGGTTTTCTGGCCATGACCCTGCATTTCATCAGAATGGCAGAGTTTGTAAATCATTTCACATGCCTGTGTGCTGAGAATGAAAACTGTTCCACGGGCTGGGGAATCTTTTCACTGGGGATCCGCCATGACAGATGTTCTGCAGGGACAGGAGGACATTACACAATGACCTCGCAAGCCCCTCCCCCTCTCAGACCTCGGAATCTGATGACCTCACCTCAGCATGACTGCAGCGCCCATTCCAGCAGTACACAGCTGACCCTGTCCTGTTACAATCCCACCCTCCTGTAGAGGGCACACACACACACACACACACACACACTCACACACACAGGCACAAGCACACACACACAATCACACGCAGACACACACACACACACTCACACACAGGCGTAAGCACACACACACAATCACACACAGGCACACACACACAATCACACATACACACACACAGGCACAAGCACACACACAAACAGACACACACACACAGGCACAAGCACACACACACACACACACACACACACACACAATCACACACACACGCACACAGGCACAAGCACACACACACAATCACACAGACACAGACACACACACACACACACACACACAAGCACAGACACACATGCACAATTATGCACACACACCACACATTCTCACAGGCATGCACACACAGACACACACACACCTACCCCCCACTCCCCGTTTTCACTGTTTGCAATACCATTACACAAAGCCGTTTCTTCAAACAAGCAGTAATCCTCAGTCCAGCACTACGTCATGCCCCAGGCCAGGCCAGGGCTGCTCCGGTCCTCTCTCACACACTCCACAGAGAACAAGGCCACGACCAACAAATGCACAAAACAAAGGGCCAGACCCCCTCTCCGCCCGCCCCCCCCCCTCTCTCTCCCTCTTTGAGGTTCAACAGCCCGGTTACATCACCCCGCGTCCCGCGCGCTGCGCTCCCCCGAAACGAGACGCGTGCCCGGGCGCCTCACGCAGGTCTGCTGGAGGGGACGGCTCATCTGTGCAGCATGTGGCCCGCTAAAGCAGGGCAGCAGCACGGAACACGCGTGATGTCATGCCTCTGTCTAAACTCTTCATGCTGATTACGTAATCCTTTTTTATGCAGTGCATAGGGTTCTTGTTCATAGACAACAGCTGCAACTGACTTAGGAATAGATTATTTTTATTTTATTTCTTCTTTTTTTTTCCAAGTGGCAAACCGTTTCTGTTTTATATAAATATCAGAGTTGCATTTTTTCGATTTGAAATGGGAGCCGAAACCCTTTAAAAAACGTGGCCGTTGCCAACAAAGCTGCTTACATGAAAGCCGGTGGGCTCTTCTGACCCTCCTGGTCACAAGTCTCGCACCCACGTGCTCTTTATCAAATCTTTACAGCACCAGAGCCATTGAGAGATGATGTAATAGATGCCACCTGCTGGTTGGGAATGCACATAGCATGTACCTTCTCAATCATCTCTCCATTTCTGGCACTGTGTTAAAGGGCTTCTTCACAAGCCTGTGATGATTACTGCTACAGCACTGAAGAAAAAGCATAACCTAGCAATCACCCGTGAGCATGGATCCAGGAGAAACAAAGACGGGAGTAAGATACTCATAACTCCCAACTTCTCCAAGTCTCCAAATACATTAACTCACAAATTAACTCATTTTGGTGAATTCAAACCTCGGTCAAGACTCATTCTCACAGGGTATCACACTTGGACTCTCTACAGAGTTAATATTAAAATACTGTGACATCCCAATATAGTCCAGGGAGTCTTCCGCAATGGCCCTACTGTCTCCGCAGAGCGAAGACTACAGACTACTAGAGGGAGAGGGAGAGAGAGAGGGAGAGGGAGAGAGGGCGAGGGCGGGGGCAAGGGCGGGGGTGAGAGGGGGAGAGGGGGAGAGGGCGAGGGCGGCAGGCCTACCTGTGAGGAGGGACACCTGGGCGAAGCTGCCCTCCAGCTTGCCCAGCAGGATGGAGAGGAAGCTGTCTTTGGACAGGAGACTGGCGTCCTTTGTGCTCTGGTCGTACACCACCACTTCCTGCTTCCTGCACAGATTCACCTGGACACACAAACAGGGGTCAAATGTCAGAGGTCACAGATATACTGCCTATGTGAGGATCAAGGTTGTAAATGAAGTAGTGGATAATAAACATTGCTCACTACAAGCACATGACAGGGTTTGAGCATTATCCTTGTCTATGCTAGCAGCTAACCAGTAGGGGGAGACAAACAGCCTTATCCCCTCAAAGGTAGGGTGACTTAATAAATCAACTCACACTATTATGAATTTTGAATTGAAGGGGAACACAAGAAGAAACATGCAGATGAGAACAGTAATGCTGCACATATAGAGTGCAGCTCTGTCTTCTAAATGTTCCCTTCTTCTTAAGAACGTACTTGAATGATAAAAATGCACTCAGATGAGTAGCAAAACAAGGTAACTGCAGCTGAAAATGTATCATCTGCTATAAAGAGTCCAGGAGAGAATACATTTTGCTCAGCTCTGAAGTATCACTGACATTATCCAGAGATGACAGCAAACACATGATGACAGCATCTCCTAAACTAATATCTGATTGGAGGGCTATAACAGGGCTGTTGCACATACACACAAGCACAACATCAATGCTAAAATTGTATATTCATCCTTTTCCATTTTAGAGCTTGACAAAATCAATCAACTTCAATCCTACCAATACCAAGAGAGAGCAGGGAATCATATTCACACAAACTGGACCTAAACCAAGCATTATCTCAATGTGTATGCCTGTATGCGCATGCAGACAGATGCACTTAACCATGTGCAGCTGTTCCTGTGTTCACTTTTGAAATGAGAAAAGAAGAGTGAGATTAAAAAGAGGAGAGGAAAGGTGGAATTGTCAGAGACTGTCTTCCCCGTTGAACTAGGTGAAACTATTTCAATAATATGCTCCACTCATGTCTTGTCATGAACTTTATTTTAATGTGACACAAATTACATGGCAACCCAAATCACACAAACACGATTATGCACCAAAACACAAGTCTCACAAAACAACCAAGCACCGCACCAAAAACAAACATAGAAAAGTCTCAAAAACCATGCAAAATGCGAATGACACACCTTAACATAATTCACACAGACACACCCAGCAACACGCTGCAATCATGACCAGAAGCACAGGTATTTCTTCTAACCGGTGCACCACTGTTTCGCTTCAGCTTAAATTACTCAGGGACAGAGGTAAGTGTGTTTCCACTAGCAGCAGCAGCAGGGAAATCAGGACCTCCCAGCCATGGCTACCAATTAAGCCCATGGTCTGCTTTGCATGATGGAGCTCCACGCCGTCCCACTCACTGGTGTATACTGACCCAGCTCCCGTCGTGCTAATCGCTGCATTAGCAGCAGCGTTTGTTTCCGAGCGGGTGACATCATCCCAGACCTGTCCAATTATCTGAGAGCAGACCGTGTGCAGGAAACTGGAGACGCGGTCGGCTGTGCACCGGCTCGCACTGGGAGATGCAAGTCAAAAGCCACATACTGAGTTTAGAAGTGTGAAGACTTCACAGCCTTTCTGATGCCTGCTTTCATGTTTACGAAATATAGTAAAAACAGGCTCTATGTACAACCACCCCATAGGATACTCTGGAAATCTAAAATATCACATATCCATCTCATCTGCTTGTATTTGTGTGTGTGTGTGTGTGTGTGCATATGTCAGTATGTGTCTGTCTGTAATGCGTTTGCTCTGTGTGTGCGTTTGTGTACTTGTGTGTGCGTTTGCACGTGTGTGCGTTTCATCTGTGTGTGTGTGTGTGTGTGTGTGTGTATGTATGTGTGAGTGTGTGTATGTGTGTGTGCGAGTGTGTGTGTGTGTGCATTCAAGTCAGCCATCTTATCCCACATGCTGGCAGGGAGCCAGGGGTGATGTCATGGCTGAGCCGACCTGGAGGTTAGAGGAAGGTGTGAGATTACAGTGTCCCTGCTAGCAGGTACGCTGCGGGGCTTTCACTCAGCTGCTAAACTGGGCTGACCATTTGCCCAGAGCCGGATAAGTCGTGAAGAGCGTCGACAGCGCTTTCTACAGACATCTGATCTGTAAACCTGCTGAGAGCCCTGTCCATCACACCCAGTCTGACACCTGCCTTCAATGTTTACTTTTCACACCCAAACTCCACCCCCCTGCACGGCGAGCGGCTATCGGACGCTCTGCCCATAACTGAGGCACTGAGGCGAGCACTCAACCCCAAGGTGTGCCAGGTGCCACAACACACCCCAGACCAAGAGTAACACAGGCCAAGGCCACGTTAGCATCTTAGCCAAAGAGCTAAAAAAGCAGTGTGGTGCTCTATGAAGGCATAGGATATTATGATAGATAACTGGGGCCAGTTACCTAGTTATTCTCAGCCCTCTCGGTTCTGTACTGTTTACGGTTTCTTCGGAATAAATAAACTGTGTAGTGTAAAGCATGGATTTGTAAACATAGAAAGCCATACACAGCAACTAAACACCTCGCTTCACTAGTTCCACAGTAAACCATGCTCTTTCGCTCAAAGAAAAAAATCCCCTGCATAAAATAGCTCAGTTGCAGATCTATTTATGTTGCTAAGGGTAATATATCACTGTTTTGCTTTGTCAACTAAATTAGGTAGCAATACAAAAATGCCGACTAGCTATCGGCATTTTGTTTGAAGATGTGGTCGTGTTGCATGTGTTTCAAACATTTTTCAGGGCTATTTTCTTTCTCTTGTTGCTATATAATTTGTAAACAGTGTTGTTGATTGGTTGCTAGTCTACTGTTCAACCCCGTTTGGTTGCCTGAAGCATTATGCATTAATGGTTTAGCAAAGATCTCTGTCACTCAAGGGACAGGGTTGCTTACCCTTGCCAAGCCAAAACCAAAGATCCCAACAAATACAGGGGCCTTGCACAGGGACTCCAGACACAGCGCCCCGCCATCGATCCTGAGGAGACACAGGGCCTGCAAGGGGAGGTTTGCTAACCGTGTAATTAAACCCAAAAATTAAATTAATGTATGTTTCCACTTACCCAGATTACTATCTATTCATTGGTAGATTAAGTCATTCTTGAACGAAACACAAATTAAGCTCAGTGGACTTTTCATGAGTAACTGCGGCATTATATTTGGAAATGATCAAAAAGAGATTGAACTCCTGCATACTGTTAATCGAGTAATAAGCAAATAATTATTCCGAGGTCAGGTGTGCAAACCTTATTCCCTTTTTAAAAGTTTTTAAATGGAAATATAGGGCCACAAAAATGCATTGAGTTCCATTGAATCAGGGAGAAAACTGATTCAAATCTCAGCAAAACTATCTGGATGGATACATAGTACCAGTAAGTGGAAATATTATTTAATTTCATTTTTGGCTGAACTGCCCTTTTACAGGCTTTAAGTGATCAATTAAGTGTTGAGTAAGAACAACTGCTCTCCAAAGCCAGGGTTTTGTACACTTGTGCCACTGTCTGCACAACCAGAGAACAAAGGCGTGTGCCCGCCCAGTTACAGAGCAGAGGGCTGGGGCTTCAACGCACTGGCATGAGTGGGCAGGGCCAGGGTGAGGGGTCAAATGTCCAGGGGGTCAGCGGCCAGAAGCCAAGCTGGGCATTTCTCCCTCCACATTCACAGTGCAGTGCCAGTCTAGGCAGACTAAGGCAGCGTCTGTTCATCCTGGAGACGACTCAAACTCCCACTGTTACACAACTACAGCCGTAGCCTTTCCAGCAGAACCGCTCTAAAATTAGCGGCCAGAGCTGACTCCTGGGACGCCCCACACCGCCCACCACTCCATTCCTGAACAGACACTGCACAAGAGAAAACACTGCAGAAATACGGTCTGCTGCTGCAACTGTGGAGGCTTTTAACCAAGCTCATCGTGTCTGTGTGTATGTACTGTATGTATCTATGTGTGTATGTACACTCCCGTTTGGGGTCACCTTGCAGACTCAGAGCTTTTATCTCTATGGGAATTTGGAGATGGGACTAAATTCAACTGTAAATTATACTGATACAGTATGGAACACACTGTTGGCTAAATGGCTTTAAGTCATCAAGGGACCAAGGTATCGAATGAGCCTCAGACCAGTGTGCTGCTGTCAGATGTGAAGTAGAGACTACAAGAATTGTTACTCCCAAGTATATTTTTTATTTGTCAGGAGCAACAATCCTGGTAGTATCTACTGCATACAGCATCAGCATAATTTACAGCTGAATCTAGTCCCACCCCCCAATTCCCATTGAGATCCATTCAAATGCAAGAAGTTTTAGTATCACTCGTAGGACAACCTGAAAATAAGATATCAAGTCTCTGATGATTGATGAGTCACATACATCAGGAAGTTATGGCACGCAAATAATATGCAACTAAATAAAAAACAGGACTTTCTCAAAAGTCAAAATGGGGGAATACATATAAAGCATGCTGTAATTACTACATGGTGAAACAAAAATACCATGTATGAACCACATACAAATTGTTTGATTAAAAACATAGAAAATAAAAGGTGACCCCAAACTTTTGAACGGTAGAGTCTGTATGTATATATGTATGCACCTATCTATGTAAAATGAAAAAGTTAAATAAAAATGAGTATTTCTTAAAAATGAAACAAGAAATATCTCAATGGGATGGTCTGGGGCAGATTGAGCAACAATTAGTCAATGAATATTTTATGAAGGAAATATTCATACGCAAGGACAAAGGAGACAGCGGGAAACACAATCCCTCTGCCTCTCCTCTGCAGCTCAGGCTGAGAGCACCTTTAAGTCCTGGGTCCCCTGTGTGGCCCTCCATGGTCTGTCCTGAGGCCCATATGAGGTTATGTAGGCACGGTGTCTGGGTTTGTTTTCCTAGCCATCTGTCTGGATCCTCCCCGCATGTTTTTTTTGCCTAAATGCTCTACAGCCCATCAGCAGCACAAGGTGAGCTGTACAGTTTTGTTCTGAACTGGAATCCTATTGGCTGAATCCTCACTCAGGTGTTAAGGCAGTGATGAAAAAGCTGTGACAATTATTATTACCTCTCGCTGTCTCTGGTTGTGATTTAATTAATTCATGTACACATTGAGAAGAAAATACTCCTGTCTACTTACCTGCATTTTTTATTTCATGGAACATACACACCTCACTCTTAGTTAGGAATAGTGCAAGGAGAAGTATGACATGAGAAAGTATGGAACTCACAATCACAGATATTGATGCTTCCAAAACAATTAAACATGTTATTCTGTGACACCTTTCAATTCAAGCAGATCTTCAAAAGATCGGGTATTACATTACAGGCATTTGGCAAACTTACAGTTGATTAGACTAAGCAGGAGACAATCCTCCCCTGGAGCAATGCAGGGTTAAGGGCCTTGCTCAAGGGCCCAACGGCTGTGCGGATCTTATTGTGGCTACACCAGGATTAGAACCACCAACCTTGCGTGTCCCAATCATTTACCTTAACCACTACGCTACAAGTCATTGGTTGTTTCCTCGATCACACGATTGTTTACACACAAGCTTCACTCCCCTGCCAGTTTTTTCCCACTTTTATCGTTATTGCTGTTACTGCCAACATGGACACAGATAAAAGATCTGCGTTTGATTAAAGCAGTAACAGCAACGCTCTCACACGTCAGTTCAGTTCCCGAAAAATGGACGCTTAAACGCTCATGGCAAATCTGGCAAAGGCCAGGCTGCTCTGTCAATTAACACGGTGACGCAAGTAAATTCAAAGCACAGACTGAGCCGGTGGAGATGATATAATGGCAGACAATGGGCTGATTGTACGGAGCGGAGAGTGCTGCGCTCTGAGGGGATGGTGTAAGATAGAAGCACAGCTGAGAGAAGCCAGGCTCAGCCAACGAACTAACAGGAAACACTGAGCTCATCTCAGCGCACAAACAAGCCACCGGGTCACGTGATATGATGTAAGGGCTGACATCATATTTGGGAGACGTGCATACGGCCAGAAACAAGAGGTGTGGTTGGTCCCCTTGAGGCCAGCTCCCAGATACTGCAGACGGAGAGAAGGGTACGCAAAGTTTGGGATCGCAAACAGGCTTTTGTTGTGCGCATGGGTGTCTTCTGTTTAGTAAAGCAGCAAATGGATGAAAATAACAAAAGTTCAGAAAAGTGATAGTACCTCCTGCGGTCATAGTCTCACCCTGTTGCGGGGGACAGCTCTAGGAGGGTCTTTCACGACAGCCCGGTGTCTGAAACAGAAGACCATGCTCTCTCTGGTACAGTTCATGTGACCTGAGTCCAGATTATGTAGATCTCCATCAAATTGAGGAAACAGAATCTTCTTATCACACGGATGGGATGAAACTTTAGTCACGGAACACAATAACAGCATACCCCTAAAAACTTCTTAAAGCTCTATAACACTGCTCAAACACTATAATCAGTCCCGGGCTGGAAGATTTTAATTATGAAGCCTTGCTGAGCACCTGTCTTCTCATCAGTGCTCATTGTTCACTGATTCACGGAAGTAATCCTTGAACCGTGCACTCACACTGAAATCATCAAAGAGCCGGTCACTGCTTTGAATTGCATTACCGTGCCCTGAACTTTGCAATTGTTCGCAATGACGTAAGCAGTGCCGGTGAACTGAGTAACTCTCAAGACAGCCTCTATGAACTACTCCACTTCAAAGTCACTGAGAACCTTGTAAGCTTTTAGGCAAGGAAGAGACTGTATCAAGTTACGTATGAGGGCTATTGCTATTGTTTCTCAGTGAATGCCATTCAGCACAGACAGTGAGACTCTTCAAAGTGATTCCAAATTGCAAACATATGACAAAAGATCCTGTTTCAACTCCCATTTCTCTAATCTCCATGTGAATTCATGCAGAACTCTACATGAGCTGCGCCTGACCCTATGCCTGAAATACTGTCCATCAATGTCAAATTATTCATCAAGAATTTGCATCAATGTAGATTCATTAGTTGGACAGTCGGCTGTGGAGGGAAGGAGAGATGTTGCCATGTTAGCTGTGAATTAGACAGGCATCATGTTTCTGGGTTATGAGTTAGCATTGTCCCACACTTTCACCCCCAAGGGACAAAGCTTGAAGGGACTGCAGCTCTGTACCTAATGCACACACTGCTCAACATGCACAGGCTGTGCTAACACAGACAATGGCCCAACAGCACACCTCTTCAAACAGCACCTCTCCCCATCCCTCCCTACCTCCCTGTGAACCTTAATTGTTGTCTCTGTGACTTGTGTATCAGTATTTTAGTTGGCTAGGTAAGCAGTGTTTGGATAGTTAACTTTGGTGACTTTTGCTCTGTTTGTTTGTTTGTTCAAAAAAAAAAAAAAAAAAAAAAAAAAAAAAAATGGCCCTTGTCCTTATCTTTCTTGTACAGGTAGCAGTTGAAATTGTACTTACCTCTAGGGTCTTTCAGCGAACTTATCCCTGGTTATGGGTATGCACTTTGTTGTACGTCGCTCTGGATAAGAGCGTCTGCCAAATGCCAATAATGTAATGTAATGTAATGTAACAGACAATGAACCAGACATGAACCACAGCCTGTTTCTTTGAGCCAATTGTCTTATATATTATGATATTTATAGATCATAATATTTACATATTTACTTACATATTTATATCCATTGATAGCATTGCGAGATTCAATAAGAAAGCTCAGTAAGGCAATTTTATGATAATTTGAAATGTCCGTTTTTTAAGATAATGCATGTGAATTGTTTTCTGTGCGAGTCATCTTTGTGTTGTAGGCAATTCAAATTCTGGAACATCAAAAAAGTGAATGCGAGTGGAAAAAAAGAAGGCTAGTATTACTGCGGTAAGGCTGTCCTCTGTAAAAAGTGCATTCCGAATGACCTCATCCACAACAAGCTGTCAATGGCAGGCGAAGCTAGAATTAAAAAGCTACATTTTCCATACCCATTGTGGCAATGTCGCTATAATCATAATGTGATCGGGGTGCTGTCTTGCACAATAACAGGTTAGTCATGTTAGTGATTGTTGGCCTTTTAAAGTTTTATTTGTATCACTGATTACTTTCTGCCTGTGCAAGGGCACGCTATATACTTATTGCATAATTATTGTGCTTATTATGGCACAAATAGTAAGCCTATTTTTATCAGAATGCAAGTTACTTTGTGTAAAATGCTGATTTTTTAATATTTAATATTCTGCAAAATTGCAATATTACATTGGCTAGCACAACCACTGTATGCCCACCACAGCCAGGATATCAGGCTGAGCCAGGACTAATGCTAGCCTCTGATCCTTCCCAGACCCTCTTTCACCACACCAGTCCATCAGCTGTGACCAGCTCATTCAGACCGCAGGCAGCCGGGATTAACACAGGCTGGAAAACTATTCCTCCCACATGCAGCAGAGAGACAACATCAGTGTACTGAGGGGAATGGAGTCCGGTCCGGCATAATGCTACAGATGAAATCTGCAGTTGGGCTGTGATTCTACAACAGAACAGCATGCCCATGTTTCACGGTTTAATGCACTTTAGGTCATGCATTGCACCGGCCTGCCTGAGGCTGGTGTGATCTGAAATGGACCAAGTGCAGTGCCTTGGGGGACACCATTACCTCTCAATGAGTACAGAAGGATCACCCATGTATGGCTAATTCCTGCACTGCACTGAAGGATGGATATAATCTTTTACTTCCATTACCGGATGATGTTCCACCCACCATTTCTGCCCTGTAGCTTGGTGGGCTGAGTATGAGTGTCTGTGTATGTGTGGAGGGGGCACCAGCACCCACACGAAGGGGTTGATGTCATACTTAACCAATACACAAAGAGAGTGATGTCATGCCAAACCAATCAGAAAGAACTCCCCTCCAGTGCTATCAAAAACTCTCAGCTCACCTAAGAAAGCAATGATGAGTGCAGAGTGATGTTTCAGCTTTTAGTCTACACCCTGAGCGTAGAACAGCAAATAAAAATTAAAGACTGTCGCCACCTGTTCTCACCTCCCATGGTAAAGTGAGACATCTGTACCTTCTAAATATAGAAAGAGAAAGAGAGAGAGTGATAGAGAGAGAAAGAATGGCTACCTATCTATTTAAAGAGGGGACCTGCCAGAAGCAATTAAGTTAAACTGACTGTACTGTAATTCAGGGTGTAAGGAGACATGGGGCTGCCAGAAGCCGCTATGAACTCCAGGTCAACACGAAAGTGCCTAAAAATGGAGCCTGTTTTCAGCTCCTGTGGCGCAGAAAGGCACTCCTACCTCTCCTGTTAATCTGCAGTTAGAGCTGGAAAATAAGAAACCTAATCCAAAAAGGACAGTCACATTGAATTATGGGATACACTTGCATGCGAGGTCAGGAGTGAAATTTAACACCAGGACACACTAACAGCACGCATCGCGAGAATACCAATCACAGTGTGGGCTGCACCAAAAGACCAAAAAGAACTATTTTGCAAAATTACCACAACGTTCCGCTGCATTGCTGCAACATTTCTGTGGCACTGAACTATCCCCACAACAGCGCTCAGCTGTACGCTCACCCACTATGTGAAATATGACGGCCTGAGCCAGTTTTTTCCAGGATTTCCAACACACACACCCTTCAGTTTCACAAGGTGCTTTTTGACACTGCATGGGAGATCACATGCTGGCGAATGGAAAAAAAAAAGATATCTTATTCAACATACAGATCTCACAAACCCGAAGGATCCGGTTTCAGGGTCGCTGATAAACAGTGGACCCTGAACGGCCTTCCTCATATAGCACTGGGAGGATCAAGTGTGGAGACAAGCCAAGGGTGTGAAGCGCCAGGAGATTACTGAACACGAAGGCTCAGGGCCTGTGAGAGGCTAAAGCATAACAGATAAGAGTAGGGAAATTCCACCGTCTGCTCTACTTATGCCGCACGTCATCCTGGCGTATATCGCCTGTTACGGCCATGCGTACTTTCTAGGAAAATACCTATATTTCACAAGTCCGGGGGAACGAGCTTACAACAGCGCTTCCAACCCTGCTTAGGGAGTTCTACCATCCCGTTGGCTTTCATTTCAGCCCTAATTTGGCATACCTGATTCTACTAATTGGCAGCTCAACAAGATCCCTGACTGCAGAACGAGGTGTTAGGGTTAGGGTTGGAGTGAAGATGTTCAGGACGGTTGATCTCCAGGTTCTGGAGCTGCAGGGTTTAGAACGCAAGGGACACGACTCACAAACACCCCATCCCCTGATGTAACAGCGTGTGTTATTCTGACTGCGCTCCTCGTTCCGTTACTTTAAAAGCAAGTTTTCTTTTATGTTACATTCCATGTAATTTTGGCTTATGCTTTTATCCAAAGTGACTTACAGTTGACTAGACTAAGCAGGAGACAATCCTTCCCCGGAGCAATGCAGGGTCAAGGGCCTTGCTCTAGGGCCCAACGGCTGTGCGGATCTTATTGTGGCTACACCGGGGCCACCGACATTGCGGGTCCCAGTCATGCACCTTAACCACTACGCGACAGGCCGGCCCTGTTAGTGGCGGTGGCCCTACCTTAGCCTTGCTGTTGGGCTGCAGGAGCTCGGTGACGGACACCTTGTCCTGCTGCAGCCTCCTCTTCACCAGCTTGGAGCAGCAGACGTTGACGGAGCTGAGCACGTGCAGGGCGTTGTACTCGGAGAAGGTGCGGCTGTCGATGACCAGCGCGCGACCCGCCCCTCGCTGAAGCAGCGCGGCCAATCGCTGCGCGTCCATCACCTTGCGCCGGCCCTTCTCCTTCTCCCCAGCCATGGGCGCCGTGGAGGGTGGGGCTACACGGGGGTCACGTGGAGGGGGCGGAGATCGGGACACGGATCACAGACGTGGGACCAACGAAGATCTGGCACTCGGGGCATCCATGGGTCCCTGAGGTACACAGAGAGGGACAAGGAGCTTTGGAATAAAGGGGTCTCCATGCACAGGGACACCCCTATTAAAATGAGGTAAACAGAGGTTTAACAAATATTTTTCCATTTTTTTTCAGAAATTGGAATGACCAGTGTGCCATTGAGAGCCAAGAGTATGAAGGTTTTCTTTCCAACCAATCGCTACACCTGCTGATTTGATCCCTCCTGTCTGGTTGAAAATGTGTTAATTAGTGAAATTATCAGTGATCATTCTTCCTGTCTCTCTGTACTATACTGTCCAATAAAGCTGAAAAAGAAATTATCAGTGATGGTGTGATTGTTGGAATTAAAAGCTGCATACTCTCAGCCCTCCATAGCATATAGTTGGCCCTCATGAGCCACGCTGACAAACAGATTGTGGGTTCCCCACCCTGTTTGGGAACCCCTGCCTTAGAATGCACTCTCAGATATGGGTTCCCACTGCGAGGAAATGGATGGGGACCGGTTCAGTCATGTGGAGTAGAGTTATGCCCTTCCAAAAATATCACACAAACCTGTTTATTTCCCAATCTCCAAGCTTTGAAAACATTCTAGACAGCAAAAATAGACCAACTAAAATTATTATTTGTGCGGTTATTTCTGTGGATAGCCAGATGTATGGCTATTTATTCAGCTCTCCTTTACCTTAAAAACAAACAGATCTGTCCGGAAGAAGCGCAAAGGTGGGTATTCACTTCCAAAGAAAATAATCATGCAATAACAATAAACAGGCCTGCCGTTGTCCACTACACACAATGCGCTTGTGTTTGTTGTTGGAGACTTTTAAAAAGCACTTTTGTGTGTTGCCCTTTGAACAGGACATTGGCGTGGGAGGGTAAATACAGCATGTGGGGATTTCTTATGTAAAAAAAAAGAGAACTCATGCAATGCATGCAATAATAAATTGAAAATAATAAAACATGATTGACCGCCCCTTCTTGTCGTTCAGATTAGGCCCCAGCCCCTCCGGTCCTCCGCACTGGATTTACGGCGCCATTAATTATAGGCTGGTCCAGATCGCTGAATTACAGGCAGGGCAGCACACACCGCACCATTTCACTTCACTCCATGCAGTCACACAGAACCTTCCAGAATACTGAGAACTCCACGGCAACAGAAACAGAAATCTGACTGGGGCGCATAAAGCATTACTGATTACATCTTCTGGAAAGAATGTCACAGAAGAACTGGTGCCGACTCTATACTGAAGGTGCAATGCTGTATCAGAACGAGCAGAGGGAACATTATTTTGAAACTCTTATTAAATCCCAGTCATTCACGACTCAAGCAGTGTCTCAACCCCAGGACTATAACAGAATGGGGGCTCATCCCCTCGACATGGTCAGGTGCACCTACCAAACCCTGGAGACTGCGCAGGCCTGGCTGGCTGTGTCTTTCCCTCCCTCACTAAATGGAGAACTACACTATAAACCAACATGAAAATATCATCCAGGAATGTATGGACTCAGTGAAGTACAGGGCTGCAGATAGCACGATGTACTACACATTGCAGAAACACATTTCTAATGATAAATATGTGAGTCACCAGCTCTCTGGTTCATTTACTTTACCAAGCTGCTCTGAGGACTACATTTCCACTGAATGTACACCCTCACTCACTCTCTCACTCACCCCTCCTCACTCACTCTCTCACTCACTCACCCTCTCACTCTCTCCCTCTCACACTCTTCCTCACTCTCTCCCTCTCACTCACCCTCTCACTCACTCTTTCACTCACCCCTACTCACCCTCTCCCTCTCACTCACCCTCTCACACTCTTCCTCATTCTCTCCCTCTCACCCCTCTCTCACTCACCCCTCCTCACTCTGTTCCTCTCACTCACCCTCTCACACTCTCCCTCACTCCCTCACTCACCCTCACACTCTTCCTAATTCTCTCCCTCTCACTCCCTCTCTCACCCTCTCACACACTCTTCCTCATTCTCTCCCTCTCACCCCTCTCACTCACCCCTCCTCACTCTGTTCCTCTCACTCACTCTCTCACACACTCACCCTCCTCACTCTCTCACCCATTTATTAATTAAAATAGAAATTAGAGATATTGCACACATGACAAAAAACAGTGTAACCATTTCAATTAACTAAACCAATTGTTTTAAAATGTGTTTTCTTTCACATTACCTCCTCAAGACAGATTCTGGGATATCGCCCAACTTCACTCAGAACTCGTGAGAGCAATGCAAGCAGCAGTGGTCAAAAGAGTGTGTGTAAGACCCCTGTTAGCTGTGGTATAATATTAAATCTCTGGCCCAGAGGAATGGCAGACAAAGACAAAAAGAGCGAGAACAATTTGTTCATACCACTGTCCACAAAATCACTCAAAGAATCTTGTCAGTGCAGGCTGCAGTAGAAAGGATTTCTAGTAATGCTATTGCCAAGAAAGATGATCCCAGGTCAGCCAGAAATTATTTATTCAGTTCACAGTTTGGCTGAAATGAAATTTACCAGATATAATTTACCTGACTCATACATTCAACTGTGTTTCTGCCTTTGTTGGCTGGCCTCTATGTTATTGTGATTACGTCAGTCTAAATTACACCTATTGTGCCGGCCTTTACCACTGAATTTCAAAAGACCTCAGTCTAATTTGAATCATTTCCATAATTCATAAGTACACCTATTTTTATGCTTACATTGCTTTAGGACAGGAGAAAAATGGTCACGATTCAAGGTTGAATGCACAACATCATGCATGATAAAGGGGCTCTTGTAAGTGGGTGACGGTGATAATGACGCACTCAATATTACTGCTGTAGGGCCACAGTGAGACCACACAAGATACCTAGTATATACACTACCTCCGCAGTACACATCCACTACCACTGCAGTACACATCCACTATCACTGCAGTACACATCCATTACCACTGCAGTACACATCCATTATCACTGCAGTACACATCCATTATCACTGCAGTACACATCCATTACCACAGCAGTACACATCCATTATCACTGCAGTACACACCCATTATCACTGCAGTACACATCCATTATCGCTGCAGTACACATCCATTATCACTGCAGTACACATCCATTATCACTGTAGTACACATCCATTATCACTGCGGTGCACATCCACGACCACTGCAGTACATATCCACTATCACTGCAACACACATCCACTATCACTGCAGTACACATCCATTATCACTGCAGTACACATCCATTACCACTGCAGTACACATCCACTATCACTGTAGTACACACATTATCACAGTAGTGCACGCACCATCACCGCAGTACACATCCACATCCTGCTTCACTCAGAACTGCACTTCATCTGGAAAGAAGGAATAACCCAGGGGTCACTGCCCATCATACACGTATGTGCACATGCACACATATGAGGTCCTACATTTCTCTTGCAACACAACTTCCCTTTGCAAGTAAAATTGTATTATTCCAATCATCACTATTTATGCAACCTCTCCACACAAAAAGAGATATGACTAAGGCCACAAAGTCCAAGATCACCAGTCGAGGGAACTGATCACAATCATATTGCATCTCCAGGGTGATGTCACATTCTACAGTGGATGTTAAGACCCTAACTAACATCTGGACTTTGCTCAATTTGTTTATAAGATGGCACATTGCGGTTACAAATCACTGAGACAACAAGTTATGGCTGAACTTACCGACCAGGCAATTAGCATTCTAGCCACATGTCATGTTAATCCATCATACGCCATAGCCACATGAAAGTACAGTTGACTGAAGAAAACCATGTAATGGTTTAAGCTGACTGCAATTAGCTAGCTAGTGAATTCTAAATTGTTGTATACTGTGCATTACATTATTGGCATTTGGCAGACGCTCTTATCCAGAGCGACGTACAGTTGATTAGACTAAGCAGGAGACAATCTTCCCCTGGAGCAATGCAGGGCCTCAAGGGCCCAACGGCTGTGCGGATCTTATTGTGGCTACACTGGGGATCGAACCGGCAACCTTCTGGGTCTCAGTCATGTACCTTAACCACTACGCTACAGGCCGCCCTTGCATTGCAGAGCAGGAGTCAGCTAGGCAGCTGTGGTAATATGTGGTCTTTAGATCTGGCTCCCTTCTATCAAAGATCATACTGAAGACCTTCAGGACAAAAATATGATTCACTTGCAGGTTCCCACAATCATGTAATTCATACTTAGCCTGAAAGCTGTAACTAAGTGATTATATGTCATGGAAGCCACCAAAGTCATGGCCTCAATTACCTTCATTTGGGAGGTCGATTAGAATTTGATTTTCATGGCCTCTCCAGGGCAGTTTCTATTGGTAAGAATATAATACAACAAAACAGAACCATATAGCCTCCATATAGCCAACTGATTGTTTCCTCAGTATCAGTATCAGTGTGCAGTTGTTCCTGTTTTATTTTTCAGCTACACAGGTGTTATGATGACTGGCTAAAATATGAGCCAAATATGGAGCCCAACTGTTCACTTCAGACAATATGTTGCTAACGGCTTATTTGAACACACAAAGCCGATTCCCACTGTCATAGAGACACCATGGTTAATGTATAATATCTATTTGTTGATTCTTTCTAAAGTGGAAGCCAAAACATTCTTATTTGAAGCCATATAGCTGGATAGATAATGCTGTAAAATACAAATGTAGACTAAATTAATTCATTGTTCACTTTAATTTTTTACTAAATCACTGATTGCAAGCTCTCACAAACCAAGTAATTGGAATAAGGTTGAGATAATTATTAGGAATCAGTATCATTTACATGGGTCTTTCCATTAATTCACACATTTCATACAGATTCATATCAAATACTTTAAAAGACATAATACAATCAACGAGCGACATTATAATAATAAAAAGACAAGTGAATGTCATGTAGGCTATAGATAAAACGCAATGACACGAAATTCTCGGTCTGTAAAGCGGAAAGGTTCTGCATTGGAGGTGAAAACAGACCTCCCTCCTTTATATTTGAACTATAGAACTATAAGCTACAGTTTATCACAAGTGCAATTAATTTCCACTGAATTATGTAATTATGTAGGCCAAAACAGTGGTATCCCTACGTCCTGTAATGTTAAAACTGTCAAATGCAGCTATTACAAGCTAACGGTCATATCGAAATGTATATTGTGCAGCAATTAAAATTGATTCGATTGGGTACAGATAAAATGGAAGGCTATTTTTTCAACAAAGAAGTAGCCCAGTAGTCTATATGAGAATTTCGCTACAATATGGAGAGACACTATCAGTTATCAGTGGCACCGCGTGAGCCAATCCCCATGAGGAAAATACGCAAATGTACGCATTCGTCGTAGAAAATGATACTGTTAATTACAGTTTGGAGATGACCATGACTCTTCCTGAAACCATGTATAGGCTACGATCGTGCTAGCTAAATAAACCCAGTTAATAGCCTACACCCAACCACGACGGATTCGGAAGAACGACCGTCCCCGGCAACGGAAATAATTAACACTAGATTTCCTTTACGCGATTCACGAACAAGAAGAAACCACCGACCTTTAAAATCTAATTTGTAAAATGTATAAACTCACCTCCTTTTCCGCTGTTACTTGATTGCGTTATGCTAATTTCCATATGAGACTCGGCACCCCAAAATAAATGCTGTTTTAGGTATGTTTACAAAGCATGGGAAGGCGAGCTACTGTACGGGGGTTGACAGCAGTGGTCAGCTCAGCTGCGCGGCGTTTATTGTGCCGTTAGAATTCCAGCGCAGAAAAAAAAACCCACAAATAGCAATGACAACAATAATTTTCCCTTGTGTGCGGGACACTGTGGTTGGTTTAGACCGGAGAGATAAGCAATCTGCATTTACAGGGTTTTAGTGATCCAGGAAAACAGAAGGTGCACTTTAGCACTAAAAATGAACTAAGGATGAGGTCATGCTTTTGAAAAAAAAAAAACCTAAAGCTAACGTCACCTTCAACCAATCGGAGCTGGTGGCTCAGGGATACGGTGACGTCACCCTGCCGAGTCCATAGATTAAAGGGACAGAGGGCTGCCGCAGCGAGAATAGTGGAATGGTCGAGGATATCCATTTTGCGCTGCGTTATGCAGTGCCCGACAACGCAGCAAAACGTGCTGTGCCTGAATGCAACAGAAGCCATGCAGCCGCTCACGAATTTAGGCATCAACTTCCTTATTTTCTTTAAAGCCTCACGCGATTTCGTTTTCAAATGTCATTCATATTTTCGCTCACCACGCCTTCATTTTTCTGTCATACCTCTTTTTTCTCGTCATGTGACGCTCGTATTTCATGTGTACATGTGTATATTTGATTTGTAAAATATTGTTAGCGACCAATATCTGAAATGAAATGCGAAAGGAAATGTGTGCTACATTAGGGGAGGTCACTGACATGATGCACATTTACCATGCAGACCGACCCAGCGATCACAGATCCCTATCTAAGGTTCTTGCCTTCTGTAGTAATAGTATTCTGTAGAATAGTACTGTATATCTAATTAGCCAGCCCCCTTAATGTAAAATCAGCAGTGTTGCATCAGCCATTGTGTATAAGCAATGCCTTTGCTGACTGGACCTCAAAACAGGACTTCCTGTGAAAACCGTGGCTGCAGGTGAAAGTTGCAAACATGCTGTGCAGTCACTTGAGAATGGAAGAACAAGAAAAGGTGATATCTGACGAGTCAGAGATCCAGTCTGACTTTAATGGACTTTATATAGTTAAAGAAATGGTGTATTTTTATTTATTTCAAATCTCACAATGTTGAGGAAAAAGTTTGTTTTGGAGAGGTTTTGGTTTGTAATTGAAATTTATTTTTAGGTTTTGTCATTTAAATTTAATGAGAAAGCACAGCAGTTAGAATTATTGGCAAAATTGAATATGGGTTTAACTGTGCCAGTTTGAAAATGAAAACAATGTCTAATAATAATAATGAAATATAGGTGCAAGAATGTTGGTCTGGGGGCCAACATTAAGAGAGCAAGGAGCCTTTGCTTATGGTTCTACAACAGAATTGTATGTATAGCCACTTGAATATTCATCTTTAAATATGAAATACTTTATTGCTGATGCAGTAAAATGTGCTAGCATTATTTGAGAAAATGTTTTGCACTGCCAGTAGGTGTGAGTGGGCTGTCTTCTTACTTTAAATGGTCTGTCTTAATTCAGACCTTGAGTCCTCTCTCAATGAAGAATGATACACTATGTGCATTAAATGTATATTTGTTTATTTGGGTTGATATATCGCCGTCCTCAGTGTTGCGCCACATTATCTCTGGTGACTTTGCTGAGCCGATGAGTTTGTCTCACCTTAAAAATGCGTTAAATTTACGAAGATACATTTTTCTTCAAGCACTCATGTCCTGGATCTTTCAAGGCCTCATTAACCAATTATGTTACAGATAATTCTGCAAGAATATGGGGTGTCATGTGATACAGTGTCTAAATCATGGCATTGTATCTGCAGCACAGGAAATATGCCACTGTGCAGGGTCTGCTGTATTAGTTTATCCAATAGGGGAGTGATAATTATTTATCAGAGGTGATAATTATTCATAAACTTTCTGTCTGCCGAAGGGGGAGAGGAATGCACTTGAAAGTATACATTCTAGTCATCTAATTTTCTAATATTTTAGTTTAAAGAACATCCTGAAAAGGTTTCTAAAAAGAAAACACTGACCCCTGATGGGATGTTTTAGCATTGCACCCCAGAGCCTGTCAGAATCCAGTCCTGGATCCATTGGTTTTGGTCTTGTTCCACACCAGATTTTCATTTACCGTAATTTGTTGACTGGCAAAACAAATCACAGACCTGTTTCTCAAGGCCATCATTGATAAATCATGACAGACTGTACATTCTTTTGAAATTTGCTTTTATTATGATACAAAACACAATTCATATCCATTACCAAAGTAAAAAGAAAGGAAAATACCATAGACATTATGACTATGTTTGCTGATTAGACAGGTCAAAACATGTATCATAGATTTAGCTGACTTAATAAGCATCACCATTAACCATTTAGTCAGGATAAACAAAACATATTAACCAAAGGCAACATTAAACTAACATGATGTAAGCCACCAGAGAGCATTTCGTTTTACAAAACAACAATATTTAAGACACAAAATAATTTGTATAGCTGCCTCTGAATATGAAAATATATGTATTTCTAAAATTAATGTTGTCTTTGTCATTAATTCATAATCAATGTAACACTGCAGTTAATGAAAAGAGATTAAATCAATATCACCTTTACTCAGTAGCATATCAATATCATCAGAATCACCCAAATGCTGCCAGCCCTGTGGATAGTAAAGGGTATTGAAAGGAACACTTTCAATGCAGTCCATGTTTCACATTTGTGGGAAAAAAGCAAAGAAAGAATCAAAAGAGAAAAGCTGACAGAAAGTATACATTCTGTACGTTTGTGAAGTTTGGTTTCTGTTCCCTATAGTAGGGATCTGTGAATGAGTGCTGTGTATGAGACTGCTCCCTCTGCTCAAAATGCATCTTCCTTCAGAACACAGGAACACCTGTGCAAAGCTGCGATGTAGGGGGCTAGCTGATCCCTATGTTGTAGCCCAAACAAAGCGTATTCTTGTCATGGACACTGGGGAAGAGGCACAACAGGAAGTAACATTACACATGTTTGCCTTGTAATAAGATTACATTTTATATTTTGAAAAATTGAAATTGGGCCTTATTAAAATACAAAATAATTACTTCAGAGGGTTTATTTATCTGCACATTTTGCAGGGATGTCCCTGGACTCATTGAGTTCATTACTAGTCTGTGACATTGTGAGACTACTATTCCATTGACCTAGGTGAAACTAGTGTTAGTTCAGACCATAATTAACTAGAGTACTGGTTAATCGACGTTGATAAACAGTATATAAACAGTGTATGACTCATCATTTTGATTATGGTTTCAATAAGACTTGTAAAGCTTGTCAGAAGATGCCCAGAAATGCAACGACATGCTTTGCAGGGCTCTGTTTACTTTACTGTATTACTCTCCTTTGCAGCATAATTAATTCCGTTACCATGGTTACTCAAAATGTCAGGAAAAAAATGAATGGGGTTAGAATGAGCCTGAAACCATTAGGAAATGAGCAGACAAATAAACCACATCTGTATCAGTAGTGCTAATGGTATCCAAGCAACTGTATGATTACAAGCATTTTAGGCCAAACAATAAATAAGAGCAATATTAATGAGGAGACTTTATACAGACAGCCCAGATAAGCACAAGGAGACAGGATTTGAGATACATTCCATCTTTGTCTTTATGGGTAAAACTCCAGGAATCCGCCCAAGGGATGATATCAAAAAGTTCTCATAAAACTATTTTGCAGTACAAATGTAAAATGTATAAAAAAGATTTAGGAGAGAGCATGATAAAACTGTTACAAAAAAGCAGAATGAGCAATCACTGGCTGTGGCTGAGGACCAGTCACGATTCTATACATGCAGTTCTTTAAAGTCAACGCAGGGAAGCATCTAAGAAAAAGGAAAAGTTACCAATACTAAGATAGTCCTCCTTTCTGCTGTTCATAATACTGTGGGTGGACCAATTCTACCTGTTTAAGTACCATGCATTAGCTTCTCATACATGTATTATACTGTTAAAAAGCAATTAGCATATATACTGTAGGAGGAACACATTTATAGCAATACCTAATTCTATGTGTGGAATATATCTATATTTTTATGTTCCATTCATTTGCTATATGATTCCACCATACACCAACACCATACATTAGAATTATTTTACTCTGAAGATGAATGTCTTTTTCTAGAAAAGGAGATGCGATGGAATTAATTTTACTTTTAGACCGTGTCTTGCTAAACATACAGTAGACGGTAATACAGTGATCCATTACTAAAAGTCTCTGTATTAGACTGCCCCGTGCTAAACATGAGCATGTAGCACTCCTTTTTCCCCATACTAAACACCTCTCTTCTATCACACAATATGCTGTCCTTCACTAAACACGTGTGTGTTACTCTTTATAGAGTCCGCACATTTCCTGTGAGCACAAGGACACGCAGCGCATCATCAGGACTGCTGGTGCTGGCACGAGGTAAACCTCCTGAATATCTCAAAATCTAGAATATGTCTAGAAAATGGCAGAGTGTTGTTAACTGTTAAACTGTGCCTCCATTGAGCACTGCCAATATTACTGACAATATTCCAGTGAGCTTTAGATTCTACCCAAAATCATTCTAGAAATGTTCATACGATTAGGAAGGAATCAGATCTAAAGAGGATCTACTATTAGCAATGGATTTTACATTTGTTGTATTCTTTATAATTTCACAAGCAGTCACTTGTCGAGCCTGATTAGGCTGGTATTATGATGTGAGGTAAGTCTGCTCAAATTCAGGGGGTGTGCCATTCATGAAGCAATGGTCAGTTTTGTATGTTGGGCTCCTGGTGGAGGGGAGGAGGTGATTCAATCCAACTCAACTGCTGACCTATGAAATAATGCTCTCAATGTCTTGCTAGGGCCAATCAGATTGCTGGAAACCAATTTCAAGAGCGACTTCCCTTTCCAGATCTTCGAGAGAGACTATGCCTGGCATTGGGCTAATCACGACGTTTGACTTAATACATTCAACATTCCACGGAATGTGCCGTCCTTGACCAACTTATACACTCTCCACACACAATATGTACCACTGGGCAATTAATTAACAATGAAGAAAAAAGAAACAAAAGTGTGTTCATGGTGTAGAATCGTGGTTTTTGAATAATTGCAGCCACACCACCAGCACAGGCGAGAGAGATGTAGGGGCGTGTGTGATTTGGGACTGTGTGACAGAGGACATGCTAAGAGGGGCACTAAAAGGACAGGTGTGTTAGAAGGGCACTAAACGGACAGGTGTGTTACAGGGGCACTAAAAGGACAGGTGTGTTAGAAGGGCACTAAAAGGACAGGTGTGTTAGAAGGGCACTAAAAGGACAGGTGTGTTACAGGGGCACTAAAAGGACAGGTGTGTTAGAA
Organism: Conger conger; assembly: GCF_963514075.1. Classification (NCBI taxonomy): domain Eukaryota; kingdom Metazoa; phylum Chordata; class Actinopteri; order Anguilliformes; family Congridae; genus Conger; species Conger conger. The sequence continues at coordinate 12,580,652 of NC_083765.1, forward strand.
GGGCACTAAAAGGACAGGTGTGTTAGAAGGGCACTAAAAGGACAGGTGTGTTAGAAGGGCACTAAAATGACTAAAAGGCACATTAGTGCCACGCCCTCTTCAGTCTGAACTGAATAGCTCATCTCCCCTTCTGTTAACAGTATGTGCACTGTGCTGATCAGTGCTGAAGTCCCTCCCTTCCCCCAGCAAGGAATTCAATCAACGCTTCTTGAAGTAGCTTAAACAATTAACTTTAGGGGGAATACAGTACTGTAGAAAATATATAGAAAATTAAATTTTAACACAGAGCATCTTTGGCTGAGTATGTAAACATCTGTATTATCTTATGAAGTATGAACAAATTCTGCTTCAGAAACAGCAGACTTGCCAGTATTTGGGATAATGTAATTATGCCAAACCAGGCTGACACTGTAATTTTTGTAATAGTTACAAAAGTTACAGTTTAGCTTGCAAGTAATATAATTAAGTAATATGGAATAAATAAAAGCTACACGCAATCAGAATTTCAGACCTGGCATGGGGGAGGGTGGTGGTGTGGCCAAACCTAAACTAAAAGTTTTAAGAATATGTGTTTCTGTGTGAAGGATCTGCCATTAGGAACAATGTGTTCAGAGATTTTGTCAGCATGCTGAAGATGAGGCGGAGAAGCCACACATCACAGGAAACACAAAAGTGGTGGTGACACGGGGTCACACAGAGGTCCGGACTTAACTTCCGCATCTCCTCATGCAGACAGAAAATGAACCCAGCGAATCAGCTCTGCTGCGCGAGAGAACGTCTGCCTGAACCAAGACTACCATCTCATTTTACTATAAATTACACACCCAACAGCAAATTGACACACTGCTGACTTGGAACAAAGTCTGAACCAAGATAATTAAACAAGACAAAGATATATGACCTCTAATAACACAGAAGGCATTGCAATAATCAGCAATCCCCCTCCCCACGAATGATGTCTTCCGTTTTATACTCCGAGCAGAGATGGGGGCAGGCTGATATTTACATGAGAGTAACAGTAGTTGGATAAACAGTGTAGCGGCATTGTGATCTCTTAAAAAGCGAGATGCAGCATCTTGAATATTCAATGAACAAAAGATAAATAAATAAATAAATAAATAAATAATTAAAGCAAGCATGTACAGTACAGCACATGCATGCATTATCTCTTTACTGGCGGGGAAACGGGCTTCGTAGGGCCTCCATTGCCCCATGGAGACTGGGCTGTGGAACAGATGTTAGTGTTTCAGTGACCATGCAGGGACAGGAGGTGCACTCTTCCACCAGACATGGCCAGTGACCCCAGATCTAAACACGCTGTTCCTGTCCCCAAGCAGACCAAGAGGCACCCCCCCCCCCCAACCCCCAACCCCTCCCCCCCAAATGACTCATCAGTATGGCTGATTTCAAGCGTTCCTGATTGTCCGACTCTTATCTATTCCATCAATAGAACATGCAGCATATCACATGGTCTGCACCCCTTCAACTGAGAGAGTTAGGGAGTATGAATATTAGGGCATATCACATCTGACAGGGCATTCAGGAAATGAGCCTGACCGGTAAGTCATTTAGAGATAAAACAAAAACCCCAAAAAAACAACTGCAACCGGTGGATGGTTAGAATACAGAGGGCACCCATACTTTTGCTCTGACAAAGATTGTTATAACTGAAGGTAAATGTACACTGAGCAAAGCTGGTGCTCAATGGTGCCCCCTGGTGTAGAACAGAAAGGACATACACTGAGTAAGGCCATTTCGTATAAAGTCATGTGCTCGGTTAACCTTTCCCTTGAGACCCATGTTGCTGGAGAGTGTTGACACTAAAAGAGTCAGTTCTTAGTGGCAGCGGCAGGAGACATGGGGACCCTGACCTTACAGACATTCTGTTGACAGAAGTGGAGACATCCCTGGAGCTCTCTTCTGCTACTGGGACTTATAGCTTCTCACCCTAGTGATATCTGCTGCCTCTAGAACTCCACATCCCAGAGATCTCTGCTGCTGCCGTTGCTGCTTGCGCCGCCACTGCTGCTGCTAGAACATCTGTGCTGCACCTAGAACTCTAAAGCACAGAGATCTCCGCTGTTTCTCAATGTCCAAGTATCCTAGACATTTCTTCTGTTTCTTGAACTCCGTACCCTAGTGATATATGCTGCTTCTAGAACTCCATATCCCAGTGATCTCTGCTGCTGCTGCTGCTGCTGCTGCTCCTGCTGCTGTTGCTGCTGCTGCTGCTGTCGCTGCTAGAACTCCACATCCTAGACATCTGTGCTGTACCCAGAACTCTAGAGCCCAGAGATCTTTGCTGTTCCTGTGGGACCCCAGCTGGTAGTTATGGATCACTGGTCTAAAGAGGGTCCCTTAATCATTATTCCGTCCGAAGCCACAGTGTGGCTCCACATATTGTTCACGTTGTACCGCATAAAACACACTGTACCGCATAAAAAGGGCAATGTAAGTAGACATCAAGTGAAAAAGAACATGATCTGAGCAAAAAAATATTGTTTTATACCGGAAAATACAATTAAATTCCACATCTCATAAATGATTATTTTCCCAGTTTTAATTAAATTGATTACATTTCGTCAAATCTTTTATTGTTTTGCGTCCAATGCACATTACCCTTTTTTGAGTCTCATGTACGTTATATGCACACCCTCTCTCTCACAAACACACACACACACACACACACACGCACGCACGCACACACACACACACACACACACACACACACACACACACACACACACAAACACACACAATGAATGACAGATTTGAAGGGAACTTCCTTCTTTAGGCTGTTGTGTTTGTGGTCCTTGTGTGCTGAATGGCACAGTAGTATAAATGAAACTTTGAGACATGGTCCCCAATGTGCCTCTCGCGTAAACACCCAACCCAAAGACCACTGACCCCTCCAGTTAACCTTTCCCAGGGATTTTCAGGGAAACATCTCCAAAGTGTGGGTGGCAATCAAGATCTTTGCTTCCTTGATTTTCATCATTAGAAAGAAAGGTTCAAAGACAAAGACTAATGCTGAGATCTCACTGGGTAGAAATGTCCATCCGCTCCTGAAAATCAAGACCTCGGATCCATGGGGAGGGAACGGGACTGGTAAAGCTGCAGCCTGGCGCGGAGCTGCTCCAGGACTGGTAACGCTGCAGCCTGGCACGGAGCTGCTCCAGGACTGGTAACGCTGTAGCCTGGCGCGGAGCTGCTCCAGGACTGGTAACGCTGCAGCCTGGCACGGAGCTGCTCCAGGACTGGTAACGCTGTAGCCTGGCGCGGAGCTGCTCCAGGACTGGTAACGCTGCAGCCTGGCATGGAGCTGCTCCAGGACTGGTAACGCTGCAGACTGGCGCGGAGTTGCCCCAGGACGGCACTGGCAGTCACTGGTCCACTTGCATTCCAGTCCAACTGGACGCCCATTTTGTGCTTTAACTGGGGAGTCGTGGAGACCTCAGCGGACAGAGGGCTTCAGGGCAGATGGGGAACGGCTTGCGGGGATGGCTTTGGCTCTGGAGGGGTTCAGAGAGCTCAGGCTATGATGGAGTATGGAGAGACTCACAACCTGGGTTATGAAGACGGGGCAGACGCTTCTCTTGTTAATTGTGTTTTGTTAGTCGTGGGAGGGGTGTAGGGCAATTCCTATTCTTCTACAGGACGGGAGAGCTGTCGATCATAGAGGCTAAGGACATGATGTACAAACTGGTACTGCTCTGCCGTCTGGATCATGCCTCCCCTGGAAAGGCCAAAAATATCAAATAAACACGCTGTGCAGGGGTGCGTATACAGTACACATCAAACTGTGTGGAATCTACCACAAACCTGCATTCAGTTGAATAACTACTATGAACTGGGAGTGCTAAATTGGTGTTGTATGCTGTATTTATTTACTGGCTAGATATCTATGTGAGTGCAGGGCATTGGTTACCGCATCAAACACCAAATACAGCTGACCATGTTTTAGTCTTGTGTCCCGTACCAGGCGTTTATCACTTTTGGGCACCGTGCACAAAATGGTTCCAAAAGAAAATCTGTGATTCCACAGAAGAACCCTATTGAGCTTTCACACTTCCCACCTGTGATAGAGGGCTCATTAAAGAGCTAAAAAGGGAAGCCTTTTCTCTGAGACTGCATGGGGCACTGGCTAATGAACTTCCTGCCCCATACCCTGCCTGGCAGGCGGAGCTTACCTGTCCAATCGCAGCTGGCAGGTGGTCTTCAGGATGTCGACCACGCCCTCCTTCTTCAGCTGTTCGCAAAGGATGGTGGTGGCAATGAAGCACCCTGTCCGACCAATCCCAGCGCTGCAGGGCCAAAGAGAGGATAGGGGCTGAGGTGAGAATTTCCGAATTTACAACTCACGACAGCAGGAAGCTGTCTTTAAAGCTGTCTTAAGGCAACACTCAACAGACAGTCACTGGGGCTAAGAGTACAGGGGTCCCTGTTGGGTGTCATTCATTAGCGCTATGGCGACGCTGTGATAAAACAGAGAATATTCTACATTAAAGAATAATTGTTTAGCAATTTTTTTTAGCAATTGTTTATGAAGAGCTTCACATAAAACGTTTTGTGTGGGAGGAACCTAGCTCAAAAATAAGGCAGTTAAACTGGCCAATGGTTTATGACCTATGAATGAATTTCAGAGTCCCTGACATGCTACCCATGCCAGTCACTGGTGGGAAAGTGGGTGGGGCTAACCTGCAGTGGACAATGACAGGCCCACTCCAGGGCGGGGCCTGCAGCCACGCCTCCTCCACATCCTGCACCAGCTCCAGCAGGGGCGGGGCCTTGTCTGGGGTCTTCTGGTCCGGCCAGGAAGTGTACCAATACTGCCTGAGGCTACGTTCCTCCCCCTCACACTGTTACATAGACACGCCCATACACACGCACACACACGCACACACACACACACACACACACACACAAACATACACACACACAAGTATGCATTCACACACACACACACACACACACACACAAACATACACACACAAGCATGCAAACACATGCACAATACATGCACACCCACAGCAAACACAGACACACAGAAGTAGATACATGTGAAAAAAGTCCCTTGGTTCACAAGGTAGAAGTTATTTTGATCCAAACAGTTTCTTCGCTTACGTCTGCAGCACTGTTGCAGTGGGCGTTGTTGTCTAGGCAACTAACGCCCTCTGAAAGTGCAAAGGAGTGCTGCACTGTAAGAGAAGAACATATTTGCTACACAGTCTGCTTCCTTTCACTTTAGACATATACTCCTATGAGTATAAACACAAGCAAAAGCAAAGCCTTCCCGTGGACACACAGCAGCAATGTCAGTTCCCGTGTGAACGGGGCTTTGGTTAGGTCACACTAACCAAACATTTCACGCTAGGCGGCCTGTGGCTAAGGTGCATGACTGGGACCCACAACGGTGGTCACTGTGAACATAGGCGTATTTCACGCACCTTTACGGTGAAGATCCGAAGGCTGTAGTCATCCGCTTGGATGACCTGGTTGACGGTGATTTCGATGTCCTCATAGGTCACACAGTCCTCCGGCCAGTACTCCGTGCATTTCTGTGCGGAACACAAACAACCTGAACACTACACCCAACTCCAGCAAGGAGTAACAGGCAAATACTGCATGGAAAAGTGTATGCAACCGCTGAAGATGACCAACAAACACTGCCTCTGGAACAGTCTGTAATATGTTTTTTACTTTTACCTTTAAAAAACATTCAACGTGTTTAAAAGCATGAAGGGGTTTAGTCCAGTAGAAAAAAAAGTTCAAAGTAAATATGATGTTAACAAGAAGACCAGGCTTTCCTGAGAAATTCTACACAAGGCTACAATATTATTTATCTAGCTGTGCTATATTGTATTGCGTGCCACATATGTATATTTGAACCTTGTAAGGGGTTTGCTGAATTAGACCACCATGGTGGTTTTCCTACAGTAATATAATAAATCATACAAAAACACTCATACTCAAATCTTCAAAAAGGGAATGCAAGGAGAAATTTGAGACATACAGGTACATAGAAAAATATACACTCATTGAGCACTTTATTAGGAACATTTTTACTTTATTACACCTACTTATTCATGCGATTAACAAATAAGCGAATTGTGTAGCAGCAGTGCAAAAAATGTGATCTAAGTGACTTTGACCGTGGAATGATTGTTGGTGCCAGACAGGGTGATTTGAGTATCTCAGAAACTGCTGATCTCCTGGGATTTTCACGCACACTAGTCCCTAGAGTTTACAAAGAATGGTGCAATAAAACAAAAGAAAATCTAGCGAGCCGACAGAAACACCTTGTTAATGAGAGACGTCAGAGGAGAATGATCAAAGCAGACAGGAAGCCGACAGTAATGCAAATGCAAATAACCACACATTACAACAGCGGTTTGCAGAAGAGCTTCTCCGAACACACAAGGCATCATAACTGGATAGTGGATAGGTTACAGCAGCAGAAGTCTAAAAAATAAGTCTAATAAATTCCTAATAAAGTGCTCACTGATTGTATGTAAGTTCACAAATTAGCTTGCTGGATGGACAAAATTGAAAATAAAATGTGCAAAAGCCATGGCTGTAGAAAGACTGAAGACATCCACCCTACAAGAGCACAACTCTTACCTCTATTAAAACCCCTAAATCACAAACAGAGATAATGATACTGCAGCCTGTGGACCAAGGATACTGTTTTCCTCATTTAGACCCAAGGGATGTATGCTTTTCAGATAAATATATCATCCAGGCTTCACACTGGGAGTAGACGCTGTGCCACATCTGTGACTTACAAGTAAACATTTCATATCAGACCACAAGTGTTTATGTTTCATTGATATGTCAGTGTAAATCAATGCGCATTCAGAGTTGAATACATGTGATACCAGTATACACTACATTATTCAAGTCACAGTTATGTAGTGGCATAATGCCAACACTGCTAATGGAATACTCCATTTGTAACAACTGCAGTAAAAAAATACAAGTATAGAAAACGTATTGATCCCAAACAATATGCATAATTACGGCAGGAATAAAAGCCCAGGGCATCATGAAAACATTTTTTGGGAGGACCCTTAACTGGATCTGCAATCGTTCTTAATAACACATCTACTGATATTTATAAATGCGAAATAACCATCAATAATGTTGTTTGGTGGTTATTGTCAGAAATGTAACCATCCTCATTTGACAAAAAAGAGAAAATAATTACCCGCGTTACCATTTACCAGGAACTGTCAGAGTGACCTCAGCTTCAGAGATCTCGAGAAGAAAGTGAATGAAAAAGTGCATGTCCCAGGACTCGATACGAACAGGTCTCAGAGAGAGGGCATCACAAACCGTAGAAGTCTGAGAGACAGCAGGCCCTAACCTCATTCTTCTCCTCGATGTTGGTGATCATGACGATGATGGATGACTGCTCCTGCCACACCATCCTCCAGAAGTCACTGATGGTGTTGACTGTGGGGCCCTGCGTAGCGATGTAGGCCTTCTCCTGCCCGTTGTACCCCTGCAATGAGCAGCACCACAGCACCAGGCCTTCATTAGCCTCAGCATTACACTTATACAAGATTAATCTACGAGAGTTCAGCTTATTATCTATGTGGTCACTTCCAGCACTTAGAAGTGTTCTTTCCTTGAGGGTTTGCAGTGCACTTGTCCCTGGTTATGTTTACAGCAGTACTCTGTAGGGATGTGAACCTACAAAAAAGCTCAGGTCCTGAGCCATTGTACCACACGGGACCTGAACCGTGTCTGTCCACCACAAAGCCGTAATCTTAGAGACAGAGAATACCCACCCTCATGTAATTAGCATTAATGTAGGTTCTGAGGAAGTCATCCTCGTCTGCAGCTTTAAGGCAAACTCTGCTGTGCGTATCTGAAATGCAGAGGGAGCGTCAGTTATTCTGAGGATCAATCCTTCTCACATTTCACCCGTGCAGCGCTTGACCTCCAGCCTGCCCGCAGTCTCTGCCTACGCCCCGCTTTTCTTCGACCTGCGCGTGCAGCATGCTGAGGCAAACGTGTCCGTGCCACAAATACTCACTCGGAAGGATGGTTTTGTATCGATTCTTCCTCACCAGTCCGGGAAAGTTGTATTCCTTGGGGTCCACAAAGTTCATTGGAGTCTCCTGTTAATGCAACAAAATATACTGCTGTGCATTCATCAAAGCTGGCGGGAGTGCATTAAGAAATGCTGCCACCAGTGGAGTGCACCATCAGTCTATGAAGTACACTGGGGTTCATCAATCAACCCTGATCTTATTCCCAATTCAGATCATATAGTTACATCATATGAAAGCACATCCCTTTAAAACCACAAAGTAAAATTACACATATGGTTCTATTTCTGTTGGGTGTAACCTACCAACCACAAATTTCCGTTGAGTGCAACCAACCAAATTTAGTAAAAGTGTAATAATCCTACTTCCTTTGTTGTGTGTATCCTTAGTGCTAATATAAAAATGAAATAACCAATTTGGCATTTTACATTTTCTTTGTCATGAGAGTATCACCCTTTGACAGCAATTGGGATTTTTTGGGAATTTCAGCCAGGATATGCTTCTTTACTATCAGTTACATGATTAAAAAATCACCTCTGCCTGGGGATCACTACCTGCATGCTCTGTTCTATGGCTCTCTGAAGAGCTCATGGGTAAGACTGGTCACAGATAAAACTGGTCATGGGTAAGACTTTTTATGGATAAGACTGGTCATGGGTAAGCTTGGTAATGGATAAGACTGGTTATGGGTAAGTCTATTTATGGATAAGACTGGTCATGGATAAAGCTGGTTATGAATAATCCTGGTCATAGATAAGACTCATTATGAATAAGCCTGGTCATAGATAAGACTCATTATGGATAAGGCTGGTTTTGGATAAGACTCATTTTGGATAAGGCTGATTATGGATAAGTCTGGTTACAGATGAAGCTGGTCATGAATAGATCTAGCTGAGGGAAGGCCTTAGGGCCACAGAGTGGAGACTCACGTAAAACTCAGCCTGCACTGCAGCATCATCCAGGGCACGGCTGTGCAGCTGGGCCGCTGTCAGCACATTGGAGGCCGTCTGTAGGTACTCCCGTGACGACTGTTCCCGTGGCGACAACATGGAGGCGTACGGCTCCGTGCAGCCAGGTGTGCACATGTCCAGTGTCAGAGACACGTTGGAGCCCCTCCTAAGAGACACATAAACACACATTTTCATATGTGCAGTGTGGGAGGAAAGTTACACAAATAAACTTTGCATTGGCAATGCATTTTCATTACTCATCAAAGGTATGTAAAGCAAGGTGCATAATGGTTGCACTGTACATGCATGCTTGTTGGTGCGGTGTTGTCGATGGGTGCGTGCGTGTCTGCCTCGGTGTAGACACCTTGCCTGACCTTTCCTGCAGCCCCACTGGCTTGACGGTGAGCGAGGTGGGGTCGGTCTCCGCCTTCATGTCCATGAAGCAGTCAAAGACCGGGGTCTCCGGCACGGGGTCCAGGTCGTAGAACTCGTCCTGTTTGCCATCGGTCCACTCAGAGTAGGTGAAGGACGGTTGGCGGCTCATGGACTGCCGGCGGTCGTCGGCGTAGACAGGGATGCTCCCAGGAGCCAGTGTCCTCAGACAGTACAGCACCTGAGACCAGGAAGCATCAGCCATCACCAATCACACAATAGCTCAGGTGATAAGAGCAGTCGTCTGGCAGTCGGTGGGTTGCTGATTCGAATCCCACCCTGGGTGTGACGAAGTGTTCTTGAGCAAGACACCTAACCCCCAAATGCTCCTGACGAGCTGGTTGGTACCTTGCATGGCAGCCAATTGCCGTTGGTGTGTGAGTGCGTGTATGAATGGGTGAATGACAAGCATCAGTTGTACAGCGCTTTGGATAAAGGCGCTATATAAAAATGCCAACCAACAATCCAGACTGGCAGGCCATACAATGAAGGACTTTTTAAAAGGCCTCCATTTGAGAATAAAATCATGCAAATCGCTTATAAAGGCTTGAAAATGGAATTCAATAATAGTAATAATCATAATACTTATTATAGTAATATAATAATTCATATAATTACTCATAATATTAATAATCAAATTGCACTTGGATATTAGTTGACAGTTTTGAACCCTGGCGTGTCAGGCTCAGTAGTGGAGAAGGAATGGGCGAAACCCAGGTATGTGTGTACTTAACCAATAGGCATGGAACCAGATTGCCCTAATCCCCACTCCCTGACTGAGCACTACCACGTCCTGTAAGACGTTTCAGTCATACTTTCCTGGGAGGAAACACCACCCACCCCAATGCCCAGGATGACGATGCCAAGGAAGAGGGTGGCCAGCAGGGGGCACAAGCTCTCCATCTTCCACAGCTCCTTCTGCATGGACTGGGATGACTGGCAGACAGACAGCAAGAAAGAAGAAAGAGAGGGAAGAGAGAGAGAGACAGAGAGAGAGAGAGAGAGAGAGAGAGAGGTGAGGAGGGAGAGGGACAGCAGATTTGAGAGAGAACAGGCGCACAGACAGAGGGAGGTATAAGAAGGGAGGAGAGAATTGTTTAGGATATGTCACTGGTCTCTCCTTTGAGCACATGGTGAGTGAGCAGGAGGGAATACTGCATGTGTGAACATCACAATGCAACACTGACATAATGAATTTGTAAACGCTTACTTCCAACCAAAGAAGTCGGCACACACACAAGGTCGTGTTTTAAGAAACAAGTTGAATATTTTCAGCCTTCTCTTTGCTGACAGCAATACCTGCACTCGATGGTGCATCTGCTTTCATTTTGATACACAAGATTTTGTATCAAAACTACTATTTCTTCTCCAGACAGTCACTCCATCACACACCCCCATAGCTATCTGTCTTCATGCAAGAATTTGAGGAAGTTATTTTGTACAAAGTAACCTCTAATGTACAATATAGGGCAAAATGGTTTATGTATATATGGTTAAGTCAAAAAGCAATCAGTAAACTCAGTAATCCATCCATCCATCCATCCATTATCTGAACCCGCTTATCCTGAACAGGGTCGCAGGGGGGCTGGAGCCTATCCCAGCATACATTGGGCGAAAGGCAGGAATACACCCTGGACGGGTCGCCAGTCCATCACAGGGCACACACACCATTCACTCACACACTCATACCTACGGGCAATTTAGACTCTCCAATCAGCCTAACATGCATGTCTTTGGACTGTGGGAGGAAACCGGAGTACCCGGAGGAAACCCACGCAGACACGGGGAGAACATGCAAACTCCGCACAGAGAGGCCCCGGCCGACGGGGAACCCAGGACCTCCTTGCTGTGAGGCGGCAGTGCTACCCACTGCACCATCCGTGCCGCCCTCAGTAATCCAGTGATCCAAAAAAGGTATCAATGCTGTATGACAGCCAAAACAATTCCAACAAGATCATTCGATTCTGGCTTCCATGAATACCAGAGGGTTATTACACATTTGTGATGATGGAAGTGAGGTTCCACCCAGACAATGAAGCCTCTTTGAGATTGTGAAAGGTGCCACATAAATGTCATGTACTCTTGCTGTTAATGGTGCAATGCAACACAGATGCTGTGTCTGTGGCGTGATCTCCCCCTGCACGTACACCGAAGCAGATTGAACAGTGACTCATCACCGAAGATACCATTCCTGCCAATTTGCATTTGGCCAGTTTTGGTCAACATATCGGTTTACCCAGGCAAGGATACAGTTGTGTACAGTACTAGAGGCTACTACATCATGGGGCTACTGTCTCGCTCTACCGGTACTGGTCTGGAAGAGAAGATGCCGGTAATGTGAGCATAGAAGGGATGTTGAGGACTTAGTTATACATATGTGTGGTGTTGTTCAGCTTTCCTGGTAGCTGGACTCATGCAATAGCTGCAGGCTGATATTGTGACAATTTATGTGAACAAAAATGTCATAATATAAAGGTAATTCTGCAGTTTGACATTTCTGCTGTCGCAACCCTGTAACCTGTGACATCCCCAACCATAACCCTAAGTGTTTGAACTGAAGCCGCTGACACGGAACAGGGCCCTGTTAAGCACTGTTTGACGTGTGAATGCGGCAGTAGTGCAGTATATAAATATATCCGCATACAAACCTCTTCCTCATGTGAATTATATGCCCCCAGTGGTGACAGCATGTACTGCATGAGGTCCAAGACTTTATGGGCAGCAGGGAAAGCTCCATACCCATTCATCATGTACAGGACCCAAACTCCCTGTGTAAGACCACCATGAGACATATTACACACAGTGACAGAGCAATACAGACATGTTTACATGATGCTGTGCTATAACCAAAAAGGTTACTGTTGGCTCTTTAAAACCCTCTTTAATTAAACTATTTGAAAATGTACACAGATAGGGTTGATAAAAGTAGGATATAAAACCATATACACATTTTTTTAAACATATAATCTGCCATAAAGTGCAGCCTCGTTGCTCATTTAGAGTGAAGGTGAAGGAGGCTGCTGTGTCTCCTACCATGATCTGTGAGAGGACACAGAGGCTGAGGAAGCAGCCAGCCGTCACCCCCGCCCTCCACAGCCTCTCCCACCACGCGCCTTGGACCGCCTGCAGGGCATTCTGGGAAGGCTCATCACCCCTCCCCCACTCCTCCTGCGGTTCCATCGGGGTGGGCACCCCCGCCACTGAGTTCTGAGTCATCACCCCGCCGCAATCCAATAAGCTACCCAGCAAGCCTCAGCACCTGCCACAGGTGGGGAAAGGAGAGACACAGATTTGTTTTATTATCTCTAAACTCATTTAAAAAGTGGATGAGGAGCACACTTTATTAGGTAGACCTGTACACCAGCTTGTTAATGCAAATATTTAATCAGCCAATCATATGGCAGCAAATAAATGCATAAAAGCATGCAGACATCAAGAGGTTCAGCCGTTTTTCAGATGAAATGTCAGAATGGGGAAAGAAATGTGATCCAAATGACTTTGACTGTAAAATGATTGTTGGTGCCAGACCGGGTGGTTTGAATATCTCAGAAACTGCTGATCTCCTGGCATTTTCACACACAATAGTCTCTAGAGTTTGCAGAGAATAGTTCGGGAAAAAAGTGAAAAGAGTGGTCAAAGCTGACAGGAAGTAATGCAAATAACCACACTATCAGGTCTCTAGAACAAGCCAACCCAGTCACAATAATCCAGCAGGCAAAGAGTTTGAGTCTTTATTTCGTTAGGGCGAGTCAAACAGGCGAGGGTCAATAGCCAGCAAACAGATTCAGTGGGGATGAGGCAATTCGCAATACAGAGGCCAGGCAATGGGTCAAAACTCCAGCAAACAGGTACAACACGGATAATCCAAATCGTAGTCGTGGGCACAGGCGAACAGTTGATAACAGACGGGCTAAGCAGACAAAAACAGAATCCGAAAACAAAAGTCAATAACAGGTCGATAAACTACGGTTCAAAATCAAACAGACGGGAAAATCAAAACGTGAAGTCGGGGATGAAACAGGTCGTAACAGATATCAATCAGAAAACGCTGGAGAGTATGATAAAGACACATAACAATCTGGCATATCACACCAATATAAATGATATGGGGTGGATTTCCATCATGGTTATATCACTGATAAATGTTCCACAGTAAGGCTACATTTTCAGTGCCAGGTCACTGGGGACCAGGTTAAATTAGCAGCGTTAATGGGTGGAGCAGAGGAAAGAGCTTGATTTGAGGAAGGAAGCAGAAAGTAAGAGGTGTTTGTGTTGGCGTGAGGTGGAGGTGCGTGGGAGATGAAGACGTGGTGGGGCGCTCTGTTCAAAACGGCGGTTGGGAGGAAATCTGGAGTATCGCTGAAATCATTCTTGGTAGCGGCCGAGGTTAATATGGAGTTTCCTCCCCTGCCACTGCACAGACAGAGGGAGGATAACAGACAGGAGCTTGCTGTATACTACACCAGCCTGCTGTTCATCAGCCACAGAGATTACTCTCACACACTCTGCTGTTTCCCCAAAAGGCTCGGAAAAAAGCTTTCATTTGAAAGTTACCAGTAGCTAGTGAATCAGTTTTTTGTTTTTTTTTGGAAGATGACTATCCCATTTGGCCTCCAGGATAAGCTGAGGCCTGAAATGACGTCATGCTGTGACAACCTCACTGCTGAAATCCTCAGGTATTCCCCAATTAAAAAGATATGAGACAGAGGATAAATGAGTCAGCGAGTCAGGAAGTCTGTGAGGCATCTCATGCAGAGCAACCATTAAGCAAACATGAAAATGTCAGGAATGAAACAGCGGTGCAGTGAGTATCGCTGTCGCCGCAAAGCCAGAAGGCACTCAGTACGCCTGTAGCGTAGTGGTTAAGGTGAATGACTGGGACAGGCAAGGTTGGGGGTTGGAATCCCAGTGTAGCCACAATAAGATTGCTCCAGGGGAGGATTGTCTCCTGCTTAGTCTAATCAACTGTACGTTGCTCTGGATAAGAGTGTCTGCCAAATGCCATTAATGTAATGTAATGTAATGTAATGAATGGCAGCCGAGGGCAAAGGGGATGTGAAAAATTGTGTTTAAGACAATGCCCACCTGATTGAATCATACAGAATATAATATTTGTGCTAAACCCTGAATGCAGCGCAATAATAATCCCTCATGCACTCTTTCTCGGATGAATGAACAATGAATGCCTCGATGGTCAGCCATTTGCAGTGTTCTCTCCCTGTCAGCCTGCACGGGGGAGACTGACCTAAATAAGCACCTTTTGTTTTAAATCCTGCTCTGTTTTAATGCTGTTGATGACTCAGACGCTACACTAAAACCAAAAGCTATCTTAATAAATATTTTTGTCTTATATTTAGACTTAATATAAGATATTAGATAAGGCACAAATATATTATTGCCATTGAGGCGAGACACTCATTTTAAAATTTGCCAATAAGAGATAAGATTTTTTTCACATGACAGAACAAAGTAACTTGAAACAGGCTCATATTTTCCACTGAAGAGAAAAAAGTAAGATTTTACGTCTCATTGCAAGACTAAAACATTTTTTGCGGTGCACTTTGTGGAATAACGCACTGCTGTGCCTGCCACTAATGACAAACTGAGTGTAATCTGCTCACAAAACTCTGCTCAGTAGCTCAGTGTTTCCATTAGACTCCATGATGTATGAGGTGCAGCTGAAATGACAGGACATAAATGTAATCTTTGCATCTCTCCGATGCTGATGACTCATTTGTTGTTTCTTTGAAACGCTGTCTTGCTTTTTTCATTTTCAGTCATTTCACCGAATTTGGAATGCCCACTTGTATTTATGGGCCCATCACATTGTTTCCTTCTCATCACCGTACTTGCATGTATTTGCCATTTCCCTTTTCTCTAAATACAGCACTTGTAGGAACTGATATAGCAGAATGGAGGATGTGAAGCCAAGTATGCACAATTTAATTCTGGTTTTCACAAAAAACCACGGTGAACTGTGAAATCTGAACTGAAGTACTGTGTAGTTGGTTTTTGTAGGATGCACCATCCAGGAGAGTTCCCAGTGGTACACAGTGTGACATTTGACATGGAGACAGACACTGGAAAAAACAAAAAATAAGTCCCATCTTAGCAAGTATTTTAGACTTATATTTTGACTTAGGATCTTATTTCTGTTACTCGTTTGCTAAATAACACAAACCAATGAAGTGACAGTATGACTAATTTTAAAGATTAGCCAATCGGGAAAGTAATCTGTAACTTTTAACTAACATGTATTACTTGAAAGAAAAACATTACATTTTATGTTATATCACAAGGCTAAAACACTTGTTAAGATAGGCTTTTTTTCAGTGGAGGAAATTCACAGTATGGTTTATTCAAATCCTTGTAGAAAACAATGGGAGTTTTCTCTTTCCCCTTGATGGACAGCCCCCCCTTCACCACTGAACCAGGAATCGCTCCCCTCCTCTGGTCACGATGCACTTGTGCACATCACACACAGAGAGGGGGGGTGAGGGGGGGTCGGGATGAGGTACATCTCACATTGAGCTTGGCCCACTGACGGGCGTGTGACCAGGTGGCTCTGCCTATCGAAACCACAGGCTCTGCTGGTGAGTCACTCCCTTTGGCCAAATGATGCATTTCCAACCAAAACACTTACTCATACGGCCTCTGCTCTCTCTCTCTCTCTCTCTCTCTCTCTCTCTCTCCTCCTTTCTTTCCCTCTCTCCCTTTTCCTATTATATTCATTCACATTCAGAGTTATGCTTTATTGGTGCCACGAGTCTGCATGTTGTAACATATTGCCAAAGCTAAAACAAAAAGCAGGAATGAAATAATAAATGCATAGTAAAAAAACAGGAAGCGCAATCATAATCTGAATCAAATACATCCGTTTCAAAAGATAATAATGGTAAATTAATCTGTGAATATTTTATGGTTTAACAATTTCCCCATTCATTGTTCCTCCTGAGTACACGTGGCAAGCTATACGTGCTGGGCAGCCAGCCTTCTAGAAACATTTTGCTGTTCATTCATTTGAAATGATTCATTGAAATTGTTAATCTAGAATTAAGCATTTTACAATTGAGAAACTGTACATCAGCCTCGCATGTCACTCTACCCATCGCATACTACAGCCTTTTATCTTTTGGACGTCATGCCTGTCACACACCGTGTTCCCCTGCCTGTTGCTGTGTTCCTGTCTGTTTTCCTGCCTTATTTTCCTGTCTATTGTCCTAGCGCTCTTTCCATAGTCTTGTCATTCATTCATCCATTTTACCTGTTTATCCTAACCTGTACTCTGCACTCACACCTGTTTGTCATTTCAGCTTATCGTCTGTGTATTTAACCTGCCTGATGGCCCTTGTCCTTTGCCAGATTATAATGTGTTCGCTCTTCATTCTTTCCAGCAGTTTTACGCCTGCCGTGCCTGTGTATCCACTTCCTTTGTGTACCCTGACCTCTGTTTGTTGGATTATCCTTCTGTTCTGTTTTTGATCACTCTTACCAAACTTTACTTTGTTTATTGGCTTCAGATTCTTGGATCACAGTCTATACCTTTGCCTGCTCTGCCTGCCTTACTGTGTTTGGACTTTGACCTGTGACCTCGAACAAGATTTAGATTACCCCTGTTCCACCTGTTGGACTTTTGCTTGTGACTCTGACTGTGAACTTGCTCACCTGCCATACCAGTGCGCCAGTGTTTGACCATTTCTTGCCTGACCTGCCACTCATTGAATAAAGACATTTCTTCAGCTCTTTTCTGGGTTGCGATTGGTTCCTCGTTCCAGCTGCCTGACAATGCCACTGCCTTCTATATATATATATATATATATATATATATATATATATATATATATATATACTCAACAAGCATTTTATTAGGTATTTATTAGACTTATTTTTTTAGATTTCTACTGCTGTAGCCTATCTACTCAGAGTTTTGATGCATTGTGCATTCAGAGATGCTCTTCTGCAGAACTGCTGCTCACTGGATTTTTTCTTGATTCTTTGCAAAGAGACTACTGCGCGTGGAAATCCCAGGAGATCGGCAGTTTCTGAGATACTCAAACCACCCTGTCTGCCACCAACAATCATTCCATGGTCAAAGTCACTTGGATCACATTTTTTCCCCATTCTCATGGTTGACATGAGCATTAACTGAAGCTCCTGACCCATATCTACATGATTGTATGCATTGCACTGCTGCCACACACTTGACTGATTAGATAATCACATGAATAAGTAGGTGTAATAAAGTAAAAATGTAAAGTGCTCAGGGAGTGTATATATGTGTGTGCCTGTGTATATATATATATATATATATATATATATATATATATATATATATATATATATATATATATATATATATGTATGTGTGTGTGTGTGTGTGTGTGTGTATGTGTAATTTATACAAAGTAACCAGAGACCTGCACTCAGATACAGGTGAAGTGGGGGAGGATTGCATGGCCTGTGAGGAGTTAAAGATGGACTAAGCCTGGCTTTAATTGCTATCACTCAATCACTCACCACTTATCACTCACCAATCATGGCTCTGTTCTGTGTCCCTCCCTGTCTGTGTGTGTGTGTGTGTGTGTGTGTGTGTGTGTGTGCGCATGTGTGAGAGTGTGTGATAAAAGTATGGTACATAGGGCTGCACCGTATGTTAAATATATAAGAATATGTATATGGGTGTAGAGGCAATCTTTCCGACTGGTTTTAGAACTCTGGCAATGTCTCCTCAGGAAACCAATCCTTCAGAAATCAGACATTCATTCCTAAATCCAAGCAACCTACGTATCTACTGTACTCACAGACACACCCACCCACACACACCCACACAGACATGAATAGCAAAGTACAGGAGGAACAATTGACTATTTTCAATTACTTCTTGAACCGCAACAGCAACAAACACAGCTCCATTGTTCCATTGTAACATAGAGTTTCAATATAATTTTGCAATTCAGCTTTTGGGACTGCCCTTTCTATATCCACAGCAGCTCATTTTGTGAAAGAAATGCCAGGAAAGAGCTACCAGCAGCCTAGAGGCAGCCTACCTTTCAGAAACCCCAGGAACATGAGCCCATGACTGTCACTACCAGCAGAGAGGCAGCCTACCTTTCAGAAACCCCTGGAACATGAACCCATGACTGTCACTACCAGCAGAGAGGCAGCATACCTTTCAGAAACCCCTGGAACATGAACCCATGACTGTCACTACCAGCAGAGAGGCAGCATACCTTTCAGAAACCGCTGGAACATGAGCCCATGACCATCACTACCAGCAGAGAGGCAGCCTACCTTTCAGAAACCGCTGGAACATGAGCCCATGACCATCACTACCAACAGAGAGGCAGCCTACCTTTCAGAAACCACAGGAACATGAGCCCATGACTGTCACTACCAGCAGAGAGGCAGCCTACCTTTCAGAAACCCCTGGAACATGAACCCATGACTGTCACTACCAGCAGAGAGGCAGCATACCTTTCAGAAACCGCTGGAACATGAGCCCATGACCATTACTACCAGCAGAGAGGCAGCCTACCTTTCAGAAACCGCTGGAACATGAGCCCATGACCATCACTACCAGCAGAGAGGCAGCCTACCTTTCAGAAACCGCTGGAACATGAGCCCATGACCATCACTACCAGCAGCCTAGAGGCAGCCTACCTTTCAGAAACCCCAGGAACATGAGCCCATGACTGTCACTACCAGCAGAGAGGCAGCCTACCTTTCAGAAACCGCTGGAACATGAACCCATGACCATCACTACCAGCAGCCTAGAGGCAGCCTACCTTTCAGAAACCCCAGGAACATGAGCCCATGACCATCACTACCAGCAGAGAGGCAGCCTACCTTTCAGAAGGACAGCAGCGTCAGCAGGGCAGGGGGTCGGATCACATGACAGGGCCGAGCGCACAGTCTCCGTTGGACGGCGCTGCTCAGGGCTCAGACACCGGAGGGCTGAACAGAACCTGGGCAGAAGGGGGAGGAGATGGATCAGACTTACAGCCTCAGGAAAAGGATATTTATTTAAATAGAGGAACCCTATCCAGCTCATTGGTTGTTGGGGAAAAAAAGGTTAAATCTGGGAGCTTTCACACTTTCAGACCAACCAGGGAAGAAAACCTGTAAACAAATCAAACAATGACCAGCCGTGGTCCTGGGCATCAGATGATTTCAACCCATTTCCATTGCACCAACAAACATGGGGTGCCAAGGCACACACACATACACACATACACATGCACACACACACCTGTTTGGTCTGATTCATGGGCGCGAAATGGGCGAGTGAACCTGAAGGGCATGGAGGAACAATAAACCAGGCTGGACTGAAGAGGTGTGAGTGTTTTAGAAAGCAGGGTGCAGATGGGCTTGTGTGTGCCTCTCGACTACCTTTTTCTCTCTCTTTCTCTCTTTCTCACTCGCTCTCTCTCTCCCTAAACAATGGCTGTGGGGAGACGGCGGCTCTGAAAGGTGGCTTTTTTGAAGAGGTGACGCCAGTGAGTGAGAGAGGCTGGAGTTTCAGTAACCATGGAAACAAATGCTGCACTCACCCACAAGCGCGTGGTCACACAGAGCAAGTGCACTTACATCAGACCAGGCCTTTGTGGAAATGGGGCAGGTTTCTGGAGCAGTGATTGGCATTGGATGTAAATGGGGGGGATTATAACATATTACACGTAACTACATTATAATGTATAATCCCCAGCTTGTATGACAGGGCCTGAATCCCTTTTACACTGGTGTGTCCTCTGGCTTTTTTCCCCCCCTAGACGATGAGACATCTGATTTTAAATTATATCTTAGACGCCACATCCTTCCTTCTGTGAACAGCATTTTATTGAGTTGGCAATCACTAACAGTTACTACATGCATAGTTCTGGGAATAGTCACTCATGTATGCCCATACTCTTATGTATACATGCACTTAAGCCTATTTACTGAACATGATTTACTGCATTGGCACTGACAGCTCTATTTATTTCTCGCATGCCTTATAACCCTTTTGAAGAGTAGGATTAAAAAAAATGTTTTTCAACATTCTAAGCAGCTTTCGAGTGATTGTTACTTCAGCATTAGAATGTTCGGTGAATACATACATAATGTATGTGTGAAGGGTTAAATGAAAGACTTGTTATCCCATCTAACCTATTGACCTGCATTTGTTTAGGCCTAGCCATTCTAGGCATTATGATGGCGGATGTGGAGGGTCTGGGAGAAAAGAACACTGTGTATCAATAGCACAGAGACCAGACAAGCAAGAGGCAAAACAGATACTGCATTAGCATGGAGGAAGTGAAAGAATTCAAACACAATACAATAGTACAGTGTAGAGTGAGTGAAGTAGAGTGAAATTCCCTGTAACTACAAAACAGGTCCCCAGTAAGGTAGTACTGATTGTTCCTGCTGGTCTATAAACAGAAACTATCAAAATATGAGACTCCCCAGGAAGGCATCCTCACTGATGTACAGCAATATGGACAGCATATGTAGCTGAGGGTGTCCTTACTGCAGGATGTGAACTACGACCCCCACTACCTGTAAGGCACAGTCAGGAAATATGACTGGCTCACTGAGACAAAAACCTGGGTGCATTCTCATTCTCACTCTAAATAGTGATGTCAGCTTCTGTAGTGGACTCACATAACATAACATAACATAACATAACATAACATAACATAACATAACATAACATAACATAATGTAATGAGGAGAACAGGCTGTTCAGCCCAGCAATGTTCGCCTTTTCCTACCCCTGTAAGTGTACCTACTGCTTAGTTTGCCTAAAAGCTAAATAGTATCTAGCACTGTATCAAGTCCGGTCTTGAAAACCCCCAGTTTTTCTGCCTCCACTACATGTTGTGGCAAGCACAGTGACCACTCGCTGTGTGAAATAATACTTCCCATATCTGTACAGAATTTCACCTTTGCCGATTTTGCTGATAGTTCACTGAGTTAAACCCTTTAATTAATTTAAAAGCCTCAATCAAATCCCCCTAAGTCTCTTTTTACTAAGCTTAAGTCTATCCTCATAACTCTTATCTTTTATACATGGAATCAATCTGGTTGCCCTCTTCTGAACCTTTTCCAGCACCTCCATAACATTTTCCGGCACCTCATAGTCCCCAGAACTGCACACAGTACTCATTACATTACATTACATTATTGGCATTTGGCAGACGCTCTTATCCAGAGCAGTTGATTAGACTAAGCAGGAGACAATCCTCCCCTGGAGCAATGCAGGGTTAAGGGCCTTGCTCAAGGGCCCAACGGCTGTGCGGATCTTATTGTGGCTACACCGGGATTAGAACCACCGACCTTGCGTGTCCCAGTCCTTTACCTTAACCACTACGCGACAGGCCGCCCACTCCAAGTGCGGTCGAACAAGAGTATTGTATAAGATGAGTATAACTTTCTTAGACTTATACTCAATATTCTTGGCTATGTATCCCAGGATCCAGTTTGCCTTTTTTACTGTAGTTGTTTTGCTTCATTGTACCCAAGTCACTGCGCAATTGTTTTCAAAAATAGGTTTCAAATTGTAGCCTTTATTCCTGTTTGACATATTAATTAAGCACGTGTATATCATAATTTTAATTTGGAACATAATTTTACCTGCTAAAGAAATCTGTAGGTGTGTATCACTTGATATCTTGTCCGCACAGAAATCTGGATTCTTATAAAGATGCCTTTATCAAGTTGCATTGGCAGAATGTGTTGCTTTTGACTGGGGTCATATATGACCTGAAAGGATATGTCATCACCTAATCATCACATCATTCCAAATTAAGGCAGAAACCAGAAAACAATTGAATGTATTTATTGAATACATGTTGCTACACAAAGTCAAGACATTTTGGAAGGATCGAATACAGATATCAATAAACCCTAACCCTACCCCAAGATATCAATAAAAGTATATGTCTGGGATCAGATACAACCCCAGTTGGTTGCTTAAGGGTTAAGGAGAAAATTTGACAAACTAATTGAGCCGCTGTGAATGGCAGTATCCAAGGCATGAGCATTGATTCTGGGTCCTATAAACAGGCCTGGAGAGGAACTTTGTTCAGTATTTGAGCCTTTCTGCTCGCTGCCTGAACAGGAAGAGGTCACAGTTTTCCTGACAAATTGATTTCTAGTGGCACAGCCCTTCATCATGAAATCCAATCTGATAATGCAACCATGTCTCCCACACTCAATGCTTCCTGCAATAGTTCTACAGGGAGCAGTATGGTCTGGGCTTCCCATAGCTACAATGACACCCTTTCCTTTTAGCTTCCTTTTAGTTATTTCATCTTTTGTTATATTATTCTTTGCAAAAATGAGAATGAATAGCCGTTAATTACTGGATATGAAGACCAACCCCTCCCTCTGCCCTTAGAATCTAATCATCTCTTAAAACACCAAGTAAACACCACATGCACAGTCTATTTAGTGTATTGTGCACTGAATTAGTGTGCATTGTGTATTGTGCATTGTACCACACAACACACACTTCACTCACACCACCTTCAAGTACAGCATCACCACAGGTGATGCAACAGCCTCCTGGGTTAGCAACCTTTTAATAATCAGTCTCTGCAGCATGGAAAGGAATAATCGTCACCACCCAAACAGAGAGAATGAAGCATGTGAGCTGACAAATAATTTAAATTGAATAAATGTAAATGAAGTCCCTCCATGCCAGACTACTCATTACCTAGAGTTTAGCTGGTTAGGAGGAGATTATATAAACTGAGCGATGAAAAATTAATGGAAATAAATGCAAAGGCCAACATAATAATGTGTTTTTCTGTATGTCAGGGCTATTAATTATTGAGGGTGATTCTCAGGTGAGAGCCCTCCACCATTGAGAGTGTGCATCAATAATGCATTTTTACTGTAGATTGATGAGGAGACCTCTAGGCCAATCTGCACTCTGAGATCCAGGTGCTGTTCTACCACCCTGGAGCAGAGTTTGCATGAACACCATTCAAAGCAGAAAGTGTAAACTGGAGAACAGAATGTCCCACGTTCTGAAATGGCCACCCTGAGGCACTATCAAACACAGAAGCCAGAGTTTCGGGTGAAAAGCGAGGAATTACAGAGGAAGAATAAGGAACGGAGTGACGCTTCAAATTCAAGGACAGACGGCAGGAGGAAGAGCCTCCACAAATGCATTGGCACGAGACCCAGTCTTTCACATGGTTTTTCCAAATGAATTTCGGTTTCCAAAACCAACACATTATAAACCGTTAGGGCTTTTTTTTTGTGTGTGTGTGTGAATATGAATATGAATATGAATATGAATATGAATAATGCGCGGCCATGTGAGGCCCAGTCCAGTTGAACAGTTTCCCATCCTCTTGTCCCAGATGGTGCGCTTGCCTGGAGCGTCTGCCAGTGTATTGGATGACATGGTTAAAGCGGCGGCCTCTGATGCGTTGTCATGAGAGGGCAGCGGCTCCCCGTAAGCAGGCACATCTAGGGAGCGTGAGGGCTGAATGTGAGGCCTGGCATTTGAGAGGACTCGCCGAGCCCGCCCTCAAACTGTGACTCAACAATGACTCAACACCCGGCAGTGACGGACTCAGCCCAGCGTAACAGCTCCATCTCTCTGCGACTGCCCCGCATGCTGAACACCTTCGATATGTCACATCTGCTGGGTACGTCTCATTTCATTTTGCCGAACATTTTGAACAGTGTCATATGAACAGCTTAATTCCATTCATATGTTGAAAAGTGACTGCAGTTTGAGTATGTTTTTCAGGATCACTGGACATACTTAAAGTTATTTTATATCTATCACTTCTTCACCACCAATTCACTGACTCGCATGCCTATTATCCTTCTCTGTAGTACTACTATATTTTGTCCTGTATGAAAGCACTTCTCAATATTTAGCTTAATTTTCACTACTTTAAGTTTCTCTGTTCAAGAGCATCTGTAATGTTATGCATGCTAGCACAGCAAAAGGCTCCTGCTCCATAAATATATATTTAAAAAAAATGTTTATAGGAGTTTTCTCCAGTTCTTCCTGAGTTCAACATAACAGCAGTCCTGACGTATCACAAATAACAATCTCAGTCATGGTCGCAAAACAAATTTTAGCCTTTGAAATTAAACATCTGAATGCAACATTTCAATGGCTCCTGATTTTTCATGGAGCATATATATAATGGCATCTTGTGCCATTATAAACAGAAAATAATACCAGGCTCATTTGAATTTCTCAGAATTAGCAGTCAGTGTTGGCAGGGTCTTGTTATAGCCGGCATCATACCAGACTGAATTGAGGAACTGAAAGAGTTAATGGGAGGCTTTAGTGACAGCTGTATGTTTACATCAAACCCCCCTTTTTAAAGACTCTGCAATGTGCTTGAAGGGATTAGCCCGTCCCCTCTCTTGTGTCCGTGCGTTTAATCTGCATATCTGTCCAGCTTGGCGCGTGTGTAAATTATTCTTTTGTGGATTAATTTGGTGCTGTAACAGCCTGAGCAACTTAATGTGACTTTGAAGAATGAGACTTCCTTTTTAGCATTATTTAACTGAATAGGGCCATCTGATGGTTTTAGAGTGCGCTGAGAGATTGTGCAATTTAATTTAAGATAGCCATAGCTGCAATAAATAAATAAAGAATATGTTTTGAGCATTTTGAGCAAGGTTTTTTTTTTTTTTTTACACCAGTTGCTTGCATGTCACCTACTGATTAGCAAGGGGAGAAAAACTAAGAAAGTGACACAAAGATGCCCACATTATACTCCAACATTAATGTCCTGTGATAGCAAGTCATTCATCACTAAAGCCCAGCAGTGTTTAATATGAATGACTGAGTTCAGTACTCTAATTGCTCATAATGCTGTCACCAAACACCACGGTTTGCACAGAAAGATCTTTTGACAAAAATGTAAACTGTCATTTTTTCGCAAAGCTGAACAAAAGCAGAACCGTCCATCTCAGCTGAACGTGATCAGGGCCAGCTAACCAATGAGCATGTAGCAGTAATTATAGTACTGCACAGGGAAACCGCGTTTACAATCTAAAGGTAATCTACTGATCAAACATATGGCAAAAACACAAAAACGCAAAAACCATTTCACAAGCTGAAAACCACTCTCAATTTATCTGAGGGTTATGAATGACGAAAATATTTAAAAGCTACAAGTGCTAAACAAGTGGACGAGGAATAGGACCCAGGTGAATACCAAGAAGGACACTGTTCCTGCACTCTCCAGCAAGGTTCTTAAATGCTGTATATACCCCGCCATACAACATGGCAGACGTAAGTCACTGTATGTAAAGGTGGCCACAAAGCCTGGGAGTGATAATAATAACATTACACACAGCTCAAAGCATTCTCCGCTGGCACGTGTTACGGTGGATAAAAACATCCAAGTGTACGGACAAAAACCAACGATATCCCAGCGAACAGTGTTATTGGAATGTTTTGTCAACGTAATAACATTGCCGCTACGTCGCAGCAACGTTGTGAGGATGTTCTGTGTATCAGAACCAGCAGATACTGCATGAGAGACGCGCTCTGCGTCTGCGGAGCGGCGATGTTTTGGTACAGTCAGAGCGCGCGGATCTGGCCCCGCCACATTAGCGGACGGCGGATGAAGGCGATGTTAATGGTGATAAATGAGGAGAGCCCCGGCTAAAGTGCTCTGCGCCTCTCGGTGCGAAGCTCAGCGGCACGGGGGAGGCAGCAGAAGGGGAGACAGGTTGCCGTGGTAATAAGGCTGCTCCTTGCTGGTCATCCCCATAGACCAAACCCTGCAGGAACGCCTGCACACTGACTGCATCCATGCCTGCTTTTTGTCCTCCTATACCGTAAACTGCCTTTATGTCCAAGCTAGCTTTTGCTATGCAACACAGACTGCCTGGAATCAGTCTGTCTGTATAAGCCACTCCTTTTATAAAACTGCAATAATGCTGTACAGCAGGTGAGATTGCTGTCTGCGGTCTAACAGTGCCTGAAAAGGTATCTGGGATCCACTAGGAAAAAGGTTTAAGTACATGTTCATATTTATAATCAAAACAGGAATTTTGACACCATTATGTGCACTGTATAGACACCCAAACGCACACAAACACCACCGTATCTCTAGATAACACACATGGTCTTTGATGCGCAATTCAACAGATGACACTCCCGCCAGCTAACAGCAGCACAACCTCAGCAATAACACGGGAAAAAAAGAATGTGAATGTTACAGCGACCGATTCACACAAAGGGAGAGAGAGAGAGAGAGAGAGAGGAGAGGTAGCGGAGCGGACAGAGGTGCAGGGAAACGGGCTGCCTACCTTTCCACCCGGAGAAGACGTGGAGAATGACAGCGGCGGGTTGTACAGCATCGTTAATATTCACATCACAGCGAGCGGCGAGGAGGTTGTGTGTGAGTGGGGGGGTGGTCGGACCCAGGGAGCCGATACTGTGACAGCGCAGACCTTTCCATCACATTGCCCAGGTTGCTGGAACACCCCCCTTCTCTCCCCTGACCACCCCAGGGACAGGATTTCCACTCTTAAAAGGATTTTGGACTGAGGGGGATCTGTTTTTGTCTTCTTTTTAAGGGATGGGGGGAGGGAGCTATTGTTGATATTGATGATATTGTTGTCTCGCTTTGTTTGTTTGCTTGTGAGGCTAGATCCGCAGGCTGGTTTAGGTAGCTAGGTGTCTGTTCGGTAGCCTTGGCAACAGTGAGAGGGGGGAAGGGGGGAGGGGAGAGCGAGAGAGAGAAAGGAAGAGCCCTCCAGAAATCATTGCATATCTCTCAGATGCCCCCCCCAATCATACACACATTGCCAGCCCTGAGCACCACAGCCACCCCCACCCCCCAATGGCAATGCACTGCAGTCTTACCGCCCACTTCACTGATTAAATTGTGTAGGCTACATCCCATCCTCTCTCGCTCTCTGTTTCTCCCTCTCTTTCTGTCTCCATTGCTCTTTCTCTCCCTCACCCCCCATTTTCTCCTTTCCATTTGTCCTCTCAGCTCAATGATTTGATTGACAGGAATGATATCAAAGCCCACCCAGCCACACAGACACACACTATCTCCCATTTTCACTCCATTTATCTCTCTCTTTCTCTCTCTCTCTCTCTCTCTCTCTCTCTCTCTCTCTCTCCTCCATCCCTTTGAGAATAAAGCATAAAAGGAAATAAGGGAACATACAGGAAGCATGAATGAAATATGGATGAAGGAAAACACACCTACACACATACACACCTACAGATAAACACAACTACAGAGAGCACTATCACACACTTATTCACACTCTCTCCTGCACCATACTCACACACGTGCGCGCGCGCACACACACACACACACACACACACACACACACTCTGTCATCACGATACAAACACCTGGCATCTGCAGTCTGTACACACTACAAACTACCTGGTATCTGGTAAAAACAGAAAAAGATTAAACTCAGAAATAGGTTTGCGCATCAATGTCTGACTATTCAGTCCAACAAAGACTGACACTTTGATGGAAATAATCTAAATACGGGTGTATACACTTCCTTTCAGCTTTCATGAACAGTGACAAATATCCATCTGAGCTTACAAATGTTAACTATGGCTAATTTGCTCGTTGCTACCGTTATCGAACTGGTATTGTTTTATAACTAGATATGTAGTCTTCGCTTGGATAATAAGCAATAGTACACAGAGTTTCAGTTATTGCTGTTCTGGAGTGCAATTTGGGCAGAACAATCAGAATAAGCCTCCATGCCATTGGCTGTGGCAATTAGAACCAATTTTCAACCAATGAGCTTGAGTTATTGTACAGCTGTACAATGTTTTGTGACGGCCCGTCAACTGTATATTTGAAACCCGAATTTAAGGACTATACACCCAAGCAGAAGGTGAGTCAACATGTCAGTAAGCCTTTTTCAATGATAGGAAGGGATTTACAATGGGTTTGTAACAATGTTTTAACACAAACATCTTACCTATTGTACCTTTAACTGGTATAATCTGTTAACCAATATCTTGCATTTATAAACCAGTGCATGATAGAACTAATTTGATACTTTGCTAAATTGCTATAGCTAGTCGATAAACATTACACTTAGCAAGCAAGGAAGATACAAAATAGTGTACCTATCCAATGCTCTCTTCTTGCTCTAAATAAAGTCCAGCTATTTCATGATGGCTAAACTAAATAGGCAAAATATTTAAACATTAAATAAATAACTGATTTACCATACTAGTCATACATGTGTGTGACGGAGACGTTTCTGGCTGCTTGCATCATAGTGCTGTTGGTCAAACTGAGCCTAGTTATAATGGTTAAACTGTATGTGGCAGACACAAAGTACTACAGTGTGATGAACTAAAAAACAAATGAACTGACCTGGATCCTTCGTCCTTCCCCGCCCTTGTGATCTACATGTCAGGTCAACCAGTTCATTTCAAAACATCGGTTGGTTTAAATGAAATATGGACTCTAACAGTGATTAATCACGTTCATGTTGTTATTTGGAGAGCAGTAAACATGCATTGTATTGGACTCTGTATCAGGTCTGTATCAGGTTGTTCATTTATGGTAGATCTGTTTGTGCAAGGCTCTCATGGTGGAGCTGTAAAGGACATTGCTAATTACACTTCAGGCTTATTCTGACTCATTCCGAAAGGCTTCTCTTCACCAATGGCTGAATCATTCAGGCCTCCAGCAGAGTTTGGTGAGGGTTCCCACCATTCCCTGAAAGATTGGCAAAAGTTTGTTTGAGTGACTGACCTGAGTTGAAGGTCAGTGTTGCATGGTTGCATCCAGTGATTTATCCAGTAAATGGTCATAAATGGTTGGCATTTATAGGGCACCTTTATCCAAAGCATTGTGCATTGATGCTTCTCATTCACCCATGCCTACACACAGTCAGACACCAATGGCGATTCGCTGCCATGCAAGACACCAACCAGCTCATCAGGAGCATTTTGGGATTAGGTGTCTTGCTCAGGGACACTTCGACACACCCAGGGATCAAACCAGCAACCCTCCGACTGCCAGATGGCTGCTCTGACCCAAGGTTGCAGAGACTACACCTTAGTCCTCCCTCTTGATTTCCTCCCCCCTTCCAATATCTCTCTTGTCTAATCCGAAAATAAAAATAAATAAAAATAAATAAAATAAATAAATAAAAAATTGCACTTATTATTATGACTCTTCATGCGCGTTTTACTAGTTATGGATATGATGCTTTTAACCTGTGGAAGAACCTATCCACTTGTAAATCGCTTTGGATTACAAGCATCAGCCAATTGACAAAAATGTAAAGGTAAAATGTAAATGTTGCACCCAGTGATGTTGTCCACAGGTAGGTATGACAGAAGTCAAGGGCATCATTTAAAGTGCCCTTGACATTATATATAGAAGTCAAGTGATGTTTACAGCACAAACCCTTCATCCCCGTGAAATTATCATATACTGCAGAAAAAAACAAGTCACATTTTATTGTACTGTGCTTAGTGAATGGCTCATGTCATCTCTTTACTATCAGATAAGGCCATCATTTATAAAGACAATGAGACATGACAAACATAGCAAATGACAACGCTTACGCTAAGGTCACATCATTAAGTATTCTAACTTGATTTTAAAACTATTTTTTTGTTAATATGTTAGTTTTGGATATACATGCACTTTTTTGTTTGCAACTGAATCTGTGGGATTTGCTGGTTTACTTGGTGACGAAAGATGACACCTACTGGACTTTGTGCTACACTGCATGTAATTTTCTCCAAGGTTCCAGTCAATTTTCCTGTCTCAAACTCCAGTTATGCCTACGATCAGAAAAAGACACAGCTCTACCTTAGGCCTTTTAAATAAAGTTGAAATGAATATATTTTCTGATTCTGATGGTACAGAGCATAAATGAGATAATCATTTGAATAAATCCCTTTAAACACCTGTACAATTCCAGCATGTCACTGGCCATTTTTTTTTAAAAAGCATTCACTTTCATCCAATATTTAGAACAAAATGTGTAATTTCATATAAATGAATTCACAGTTTCATATAAATGCATTTCACAGTTAGAGTGTTTTTCATATATTACAGTATCTACATGGTTGTAGATGTAAATTAAGTGAATTACTCAATTCGCCAAATGAAGCAGATCACAACTTATGAGGCAATGAGCTGATGTACAAAATGGACGTACAAAATTGTGGAATAAAAAAAATACTGCGGTGCTAAAACGAAAGTGAGTTGTCATACTGTCACACAGAGGCCAAAGAGAAGATATTTGTATCATTCAGTGTGAGTTTTGTCAGCAGACCAAAGGGGATATTCAGATATAATAAATGTGAACAAAGTTGGAGTTATCCTTACAATCAACGTGTAAATATATATTTATTTATTTATTTGCAGAGCAGCTGTTGTAGGGTCTCTCCTCTTGGTCTTTCCTGCACCCTCTATTTGCAGAGACTAAGATAATTCATAAAATTACTATACTGATTTAAGCTTTTCTTTACAGGATTATTATTATTGTTATTATTATTATTATTAATAATGATGATAACATTATTAATATTATTGAAAGACTGACATGTATGTGTGGCTTAGCATACACATATCAGTGCTCTTATATTTACTGATTTATATCCATTGATTTTGTTGGCAATACTGCAGTTGACAGTGGTCAACTGTGTAGCCGTATTGTTCTGTTGAATGACAGCTTTGAGAGCCTGAATTGATAAGTATTTTTAAAGATAAAATAAAGACACAGAACATAATGATTGTTGTAAGACGCTGCACCAGAGCACATTCCAGATTTGCATTTAAATGGCAGGCATTTATATAGCGCCTTTATCCAAAGCGCTGTACAATTGATGCTTCTCCATTCACCCATTCATACACACACTCATACACCGACGGCAATTGGCTGCCATGCAAGGCCCCGACCAGCTCGTCAGGAGCATTTGGGGGTTTGGTGTCTTGCTCAGGGACACTTCGACACAGCCCAGGCAGGGGATCGAACCGGCAACCCTCCGACAGCCAGACAACTGCTCTTACTGCCTGCCTTTTTTTTGGGTTAGACAAGAGGGATATCGGAAGGGGGGAGGACTAAGGTACAGTTTGAAAAGGTGTGTTTTTAGTCTGTGTAGAAATAGGGGGAGGGATTCTGCTGTCCTGACAGTGGTAGGCAAGTCATTCCACCACCGAGGAACCAGAACGGAAAACAGGCGTGAACGTGCAGCTCGACCGCCAGGTGCTCGTAGTGAGGGAACCACAAGGCGTGGTCTAGCTGGGGAGTAGGGAGTGATTAAGGATTGGATGTTGCGGTGGGGCAGTCCCCTTAGATGACAATGAATTTGCGGGGTGAGGGGTGGGACAAGCCGATGTGCAGGGGATCTCAGGGTGAAGGAGGTCACTTCAACGCGTCCCCTCACAGGGGCCAAACTTGCATACACAGAGATGATGACTACCTCCTGACAAGGGTTCAAAAGCAGGGCGACTACCCATGGGCATAGTCAAGCTTCCTGAACACAGAGATGGGTGAATTCACCATGTGCTGCCAATCACTTGTTTTGATGAATACAAATTATTCGTTGAACACAGTTTTGTTTGGTTAAAACAAGAGAAAGCACAAGATTGCTCTACTTTATTTTTTTATTTTTTTTAATGTGTTTTTTTTTATTATTTTATTTTGCAAAATAAATAAATGTAAATGGCATACAAATAGATAAACACAGAATGTTTTTCTAGAGTTCTGAATTCGTCCTGCTGCTACCATCATAAGATACCTCATCAATAAAGATTAGTGAGCCCACTCCAGAAGCAGCCATGCAAGCCCAAGCCATGACACTTCCTCCACCGTGCTTCACAGATGAGCTTGTATGTTTTCATCGTGAACAGATCCCTTCTTTCTCCACACTGGCCTTTCTTTGGTAGAGGTTAATCTTGATCAGTCCATACAACTTTGTTTGTTTTGTGGCTCATCTCTTTACTTCTTTTCAGGACATTCCAAGTTGTTGTACAAGCTATCCCCAATGTTTGTGCAATTTCCTCTCTTCAAAATGGCTTGCTTTTCTCCCAAAGACAGCTCTCTGGTCTTCATGTTGGTTTGTTATTTCACAAATGTAGTCTTCACAGACAAAACCCAAGGCTAAAGCCAAGAGTAGACATTCAGTCTACTATTTACTATTTATTGTTTAACCAATCAAGCTAACAGGACACATCTAGGCAACAAAAAACACCTGTCCGTCACATTTTCCAATACTTTTGCGCCTAAAAATTGGGTGATCCTTTACTGTGTGAGTTAATGCTTCTTGACATTTGCTGTGTGTTAACAAAGCTTTTTTTTGCTGTGTGTTTTTTTGCTGTGTGTTAACAAATCTGTGACAAGCTGAATATTCAGCATTTACTTTAAAACAAAAAAGTAAACATACAGTATATAGCCTACTCACGTTTCTGATACAGTAACACTAACTAATCTGTCACAGGAGTAAAGAGAGATTGTGAAAGGTTACAGCCTGCAAAATTTTCATTTTCTATTGTACTCAGGAACCTGATAGGCAATATTGTCTTGGGCTTTGCGGTTATGAAGACAACTTCCTGTTGCTGCTGCTGTATCTTTCATGACCAGCGTCAACTGACAGTTGACTTCCCCTCACTTAAAAGTGAGTGACATTTTTTTAAATTTAGAAATGAGTACCCAAAGTATGCTCCTAACTAAACAAATAATCAAGAATGTATGAAAGAAATAAGTGTAGTTTGATGGGTTCATATTAGCAAATGGACTGTATTTAGCACTTTTATCCAAAGCCCTTTACAATTGATGCCTCTCATTCACTCACAGAGACTAGCTGAGGATAGAGGATAAATGTTTTGCTCAGTGGGGGGGGGGGGGGGGGGGTACAGCCTGTTACTGTCAACGATGGGCATACATAGCACCATTGCATTTAGCTTGTGGTTCATGTTGTTCACTTGATTCTGTTTTTTGCATGAGGGAAGCTATTCTCTGCACTTTTTAAGTAAGGTAGCACCTCACATGGCAGCCTATCATAGTGAGTGTGTGTGTGAATAGGTGAATGAGAGGCATCAATTCTAAAGTGCTTAGGATAAAAGCGCTATATAAATGTAGTCCATTCAACATATAAACGCAGTCCATTCATCATTTGGTTGGATGCATTTTAAGCTTTGTACCAGTGCAATACAACTGGGGTCCCAGCGAACAAATGTTGCCCATCAAAAATGTACTCTTGGCCCTTTGATAATCAAGAAGAACAAAAAAGTACAACATTGTGACTGTGGTTATCTGATTGCAGTATGTTCAGTTATCATAAGGGCAGGTCTGCATTTGCACATCAACATACCTATATCACTATAGACAAACTTATGAGTCCTAATAACCATTTAAATACATTAGGAAGCCATCTGCTTCGTTTACAGACATATAAAAAACATATTATCACTCAATTGCTATATGAATAGTACTACTGCTACTTTAATTTGAGAGTCTTTACATCCATATCAGGTAATCTATAAATTAATTACATCCTTTTTATACATAGTCCCAACCATTTTAGGGAACAAAAAGTATTTGGACAGTTGGCTTTTCAGCTATTTCTTATTAGTCCGGTGTATTCAATCACTTTCGTGGTGCAGGAATAAGAAAGCTTTCAGGCCTACCTTTGGTGTTAATGGCATTTGTGTTGTGCCTATGAAAGTCAAGGAAGCAATTATGAGGCTAAGAAATCATTTTTTTTAAATAATAAAAAAAAACTGTCAGAGACCAAACAATAGGTGCACCAACGAGAAATCTTTGGAACATCTTTAGGGATATTGGGATCATTGCCTTGCTGTGGGATGAAGCACCGTCCAATGAGTGTACTTGAGCAAATAAGATGCTTTCTACACTGCTGCAATCAACAGTTACAATATCAATGAAAGAAAGTGCAAGAAGAAGCCAATAACAGACTACAAAGGCAATCAAAACCCTATAAACAAGACCTACACCAAGGAATCGATTGAATATACCTGACAAATCAGAAACAGCTGAGAAGCCAAATGTCCAATTACTTCTGGTCCCCTAAAATGGAGGGACTATGCAAAAAAAGGATGTAATTCCTACGCAGATCACCCAATATGGATGTAAACACCCTCAAATTAAAGGTGATAGTGCAATTTAATCAAATTTTCATTGTTTCATTTAAAATCCAATGTGCTAGAGCATAGAGCCAAAAGAACAGAAATTGCACCACTGTCCAAATACAGAAGAACTGCACTATAAATAGCATTTAGCTGGTTGAAAATGCTGTCATTCAAAAACAAAACGCTTTTCAAAGCAAGCGCAATGGTCATATCGCTATCGGGATGTTGTATAACGTTTGTGATCTCCATCATACTCCAATTAATTTTAACCAAAATCCCATTAAGCCGACACTTGAGCAGAATGTCTATAGTAAATAACGTGTTCACTTACGCACAGGGATCTAGGCTAATGGTTTAGATAAAACATGTCCCTCGGTTCCCGCTTTCGAAGTTACTGCAAGAATGCGGAGTTATTTGAAATGACCCAACTTCCTTTGCTGTCCGCTGGGGGAAACCCAACAAAGTGGACAAAGATAGTGAAGAAATAACGTTTGTTTGGTTGTTAATGTCATAGAGTATCGCGAAAGGCGGATCCATAAAACTGTCGCTAATGTGACGTCTACAGTAGCATATGTGTAGTTTTCGCTCCACCCAGAAAGTCGGAGAAAACTTTCTTCCTCCCTTGAACTCTTCTGCCGCATAAGTGAGAGCAGCACGCGAAGCTGTAACACATCGAATCTGTTTTGATTGAATAAAAAGTGTGATATCTCGCACGCAAGTAGAAAGAGAAGTAGACCTAAACGTGAAGGTAGTAGACATGCCAGGGCGAATTTGTAAGTTATTATTGTGAATTTCCAAGGCTGTCCTGCATCATGAGGCGCCCACAATCGCCAGAAAGGGTTTATTTAAAGACACTTCTTGTTATGCTCGTATTTTTAAAGGTAAGTGTGAATTTATGTAGCACATTGCCTTATTTGCGGATTTACTGTGACATTTTCGCCTGCATTCTGTTCTTATTTTGAGAGAACGGCTTTCAGTAGCATTGCACCTGTTCCCGCAGGTAACTGGGTCCGTCATCTGAGGCATCTCTAATTTCAATATATTTTTTGTTGAACCGTACAATAGTTTATCAAATGCAATTAAAGTTAACTCACAGGAAATATCGAGTTCGCAAGAGACGTATAGTGTATCTTTTTACTGAAATGAAATAAATCATGCTGGGGTCAGGCTACCTTAGTGTTCGTGCGATATTCAATGAAGTCATCCATTACAACTCGGACATATGAATGAATTATTTTTTTAACGAATAGTTCAAGATAAATCACTGTGATCAGAAAGTCCTTATCTCGTCATATCTATTTATGTTTATTGGTTTAATTGTAATGGACTGTACACGTCAGTGTATGACATGATTCTGTCGGGTACGTTTTTTCAGTTTTTAACAGTAAAGCACTGTAGTTATGGTCTACGTTAAAATAGGCGTTTTACACGCTTAATTTGTGGTAGGGCATCTTATCAATGGCCAGTAAAACAGAGGAACTTTTTGTTTCTTTATTTCTTTATTTCATTTGTACACAGACCAAAACTCATGTGACCTTTGCATAATATTTGCATTATGACGCAATAAACTATATGTTAATTGTTAACTATATTAACTATTTCCTCAATTTATTCATGAAACTTTCATCGGATTTATAGCTGTTTCTTATTGTGTATTGGCTTTACATGTTAAATGTTAACCACCTGCTGTGAAATAGTCTATGACTTTAAAATAGTGGATGGGTACCTGAATTGTGGCTTCTATTTTATTTTGAATGACAGTTATGGAGTCCAGTTTCAGCCTTGTTTTAGGTGGCAGTTTTAACTTGTTTATGCCAAGACTGCAGATCTGCTGCATTATTGTAAATATCATGAGTTCCTGAAGGGTCTGGTGTCTGTCTGTTCTGGAGCAGGCAGCCAGGGCCCATTTGAGGAGTGACAAAAGTCTCTTGTTGATTATGGGAACTGTATGTGAAACTGCCATCTCTGTATGTGCTTATGTGCACGTGTGCGTGTGTGTGTGTGTGTGTGTGTGTACAAAGCCTGATGCCTACTTTTAGTCGATACAGGTAGGAAATTATTATATTATTGTGCTATTCATGTTCCTGGAAGAATGTTACAAAAACATATTTTGGCATATTTGTATTGTTCTGTGTTTTTAGGGAGAGTAATTGTTGGGTGATACTTGTATTATTTCTATATCTTATTATTACCTTGTGGTGGGTATCACAGTGCATGCAAAGCAACTTTCATCCTTGATTTTCACAGAGCAAATATGGCAGCCCAGGAAAAGTACAAAAGTACATCTCATGAATGTCCTAACAGTGAGTGTATTTCAGCATGCCTGTTTGACAATGGCTAATAGGCCGTAAACTTTACTAATGAGAGGAAAACACTGACGTTTATATCAGCTCATCACTGCTGTGTCTCGGAACAAGGAAGCATCCATTTTCCTTATTCCTTTTAATATGGTTTCCACCCACCCCTTTTGATTTGCCCCCAGTGATTTGTGCCTTTTCAGAAGGGGTTTGTGAGAGAACAGGGCACTTTGTTACTGCATACAGGGGATGAAATGCTGTGTGTGCTTTTGCCGTCTGCATGCATGCAGTTTTTTGTTCCTGAAAACTGTTAGATTTCACAATTCAGTCATATACAAGTAATATTTGCTCTTAGTATGTCTTGGCCTAGTTGTCAGAAAGGCCCATATTTTAATACTGCAAGCGACCTGCGGAACCAAGATTTCTGAAAGCAATGTTGTTCACGTTGTGTTGTGGGCGAAGATGCCCTGTAGAGTTCTAGCAAAAGCCACTCAGAGTGCAAGCTTATGAATGCTCTCTACTGTCACTGTGTGGAAACATAATTAAGGCTTGTGGAGTCACAGTGAAGGGTTTTAACTGCTTGGTAATCTGTATATCGGACACTATCTCTTTAAGGGGCTGGTCAAGAAGACTCAGTTGTCAGTGGTGTAAGAGCCAGTGATATTCAGTAGGAAGGTATTACTAAATTTTCACCTTCATGGGAGAATGGAGTCAGCGGTAACATGATACAGGCATGTTTTCAGGACAAGCTTGGTATTAAGTCACATGCACCTGTCTTCCCCACTATCACCACTTCAATCATTCCATAACTTCTCTGTTTAGCTGTACTTATCTCTCCAGCGTGGACACACACTTTTTAAAGACAGTTCACTGGGACGGAAAATCCAGAAGAGATTTTGTTTCGTTTTCTGCTACTCAGTTTAAAATGAGCTCTCACACAGCTAGCTCCATCGAGAGCATTTCCGTAAGAGTGGGGAAATGCAAGTGAAACCTACTGATGGGGGTTAGCCGAGTTGGCTCAGGGGGAAGGGGGGGGGGGCATGGAGGGGGAGGGGTGGAAACAATCGGAACATTGCTTTTGAGAGTTCTGCTTGTTGCGTCATGTCTATTGACCAGGGCACATGTAAATGAGAACGTTTTTTTCCAGTACTGAATGGGCTTATTATTATCAGCAGGTGAGTATCGGCTTATCAAGTATAGCAAGGGGTACGATGAGGATGATGTTGAAAATGTATCACCCTCTTCCTTGTGAAAGGTCACCAAAGCCCTGTCCAAGGAAATTGGTGTTATTATAAATAATTTCATTTATTTAATGGAAAAACTTATCAAGCACCCATATCACCCCTGTGAAAAAGTAATTGCCCTGTGCTAGTGCTACCATCTGCAGATTTGTGATGGGGCTATTGCCCAATCTTCACTCCCGTTAGCTGACTAATCAATTCTGTCAGTTAGGCAACACCTAGCTAGTTAACAAGTCCAATAACCTGGACATATCTTGTTCAATTAATGGTACAATTTACCTTGTGAAAGAGGACGTCGTCTTCTTGAAAGTTTTGAACATTTCACAATGACTGACTTCAATTTCAACAGCAAACTGAGATTAAAATACAATTAAATATAAACACAATGTTTATACACACGGAATGTGTACTTCAAAATTTTCCAGTAACATAAAGGAAATTAAATATCTAGACGGCTAACATACAGA
Source organism: Conger conger (assembly GCF_963514075.1). Taxonomy (NCBI): domain Eukaryota; kingdom Metazoa; phylum Chordata; class Actinopteri; order Anguilliformes; family Congridae; genus Conger; species Conger conger. The sequence continues at coordinate 12,619,184 of NC_083765.1, forward strand.
CTCAGTTAGAATGCTAAGAACAAAAAGATTTTCAATAATATAAAGACATTTTAAATATTGCTTGCCTCTTTAGCTTGCTTTGATGCTATCTTTAGAAATAATTAGCCATTGGGAGAATCACCATGTCGTTGAGATGCCATGGGGTAGACGGCTATTTTATATGCAGTGGCAACGTTATGGCCCAAGCTAGTGGTGGAGTGATAATTGTCTTGAGCATGCTGGAGATAGAGACTTGGACTTGTCAGAGACCATGTGTCTTGCCCTAAGACCACATGCTAAGGCCAGACCAAGCATTTGAGGGTGGAGACCAAGATTCAGACCGTGTCCACATTATGCGGTCTTAAGACTAAGAAAAAATTCATTTGAATGGGTAGAGCAGGGAGGCACAGATGGTGCAGTGGGTAGCATCTGCCGCCTCACAGCAAGGAGGTCCTGGGTTCGAATCCCGGTCAGCTGGGGCCTCTCTGTGTGGAGTTTGCATGTTCTCCCCGTGTCCGGGTACTCCAGTTTCCTCCCACAGTCCAAAGACATGCAGGTTAGGCTAATTGGAGAGTCTAAATTGCCTGTGGGTATGAGTGTGTGAGTGAATGGTGTGTGTGCCCTGCAATGGACTGGCGACCTGTCCAGGGTGTATTCCTGCCTCTCGCCCAATGTATGCTGGGATAGGCTCCAGCCCCCCTGCGACCCTGTTCAGGATAAGCGGGTTCAGATAATGGATGGATGGATGGGTAGAGCATCCTTATCATTGCTCACACGCACATTCAAAGACGATTAATTAACCTCCTCTTGGTTCTGATGCACAGGAATGTAATAGGATTGTGAAAGTTCTTGTCAGTTATCAAACAGTAGATTCACTGCTACTTTTTCTAACCACCTCAGGAAGGTGCTACAGAGCTCTGGCCAGTTTAACTTTACTGTCAAACAGGAAAACTTTCACAAATCAGTCTATAGGCTGAGATCAGAGTTGGAGTAAGTTCGTTTTTAAGATGAAAGAAAAGGGACAAACCTAACCATCTGAAATGTATTCAGAATTTTCTAAAATAATATATATAAATAACTGGAGATTTTGAATGAAGATGTCTCTAAGTCCCGTGCATTGCATTTGAATGAACTTTGAACACATTCAGTTTAATGAGGGGGAGGAATTAGGGTCTGTAGCTTTTTATCAAGGCAGGAAACAGACTGCATACTGTCCAGCTCTTTCTTTTTGGGAAAGCATGGGCCATTGGGGAGTCAATACATGCAAATGGCCTCTCTACCGTATACTATGTTTTTGCATATGCTTTTATGTCGGCATGGCCAAAATCAGAGCAGGAAGTGGACCGGGTGACCAGTTCCAATTCCTCCTGATAGGGATCTGCTGTGAGTCTCTGTACGCAGTTGGAACACACAGAGCAGTTTGGCCGGCAAATACCAGCTCTGATTTCCATAGGTCCAGATGGGCTGCAGATAGGTGGGGGTGGGCGGGGCCACAGGGAGGGCAGAAGCTGGCGTAGAGATTTGTGGGAGGGCCCCCAGGGGCCTGAAATGGAGGGGGCAGGCAGAAGCTCTGTGCCCATCAATCCTACTGTTAGCCAAGCCATGGAAAAATGCTGGTACATGTAGGCTGCTATCCAGAGAACGTGACTGCAAAGTGCCATCATGTCCGTGCTAGTGTTCCTTCACAAGACCCGCAGGCCTGCAAGCAACAGTTAATTTGTATTTATTTTACAATAAATGAATAATGAACTATGATAATTATGTTCTAATATATTTCCTTCCCCTTGATACCAAAACCCTTTAAATAAGTCCAGAAATAAGATCTGAAATATTTGCGTAAAATTGTCATTCTAATTATCTTTAAATAGATGTGATTCTGTCTATAACATCGCTACACTCCAACGATTTGACTCCATTAATCTGTGCCACTGAGATCCTCATGACATATGGAACTGCTAGCACATATTATACCTCCACTGCCGTTCATTGTGAAACTTGAATGATAGCATTATTATGAAGTGATTGAATGGTCACTTACTTGTTATGAAATCAGCTTTGGTAGCAATACAGAATCTGTGCTTTTCTGGATGTGACTCCAGTCAGAGCATGGAGCTCAATACTTCACTTTCATTATATTATTTGTATGTAGTATATTTGCATGCTGTGTGGGCACCAACCTACTAAGCTTCAGTCTATTTTTAGGTACAACTGAGAAATGTAGCCAATTGTTACAAGTTCTGTTTCATATGTTTGTAGAATGCCATGTTAATGTGGAGTTTGTGATTGGATGTATTTCCCACCATGTAGATGTTTGTTTCATACTTTGGGGCTATTTAATTTCATTCCATTCAAGAAGTTTTCTCTGAATAGCTTGCACTAATTATCAGTTGCATTTGAGCTGCAATATTTCTTTGTGTAGTGGGTGTGGCTGTTTTCCCAAGCCTGAGGCATTTCATTATGTTCATCTGCGTCTAATCCCACACTACTCAACTCCTGGTCCGGGGCCCGCAGTGTTGCTGCAACCATGCACTACACCACCTTATTTCACCAATTACCTCTCTTCCTGAACCAAGCAGCTAAATTAATTGGAGAAATCCAATTAAGTGTGAGGAGTACTTCGAAATCTATGAAAAATTTAATAGGTAGCCAATAGATAGATGCTAATACTGGGGTAATGTGCTCAAAGAATTTTGTTCTAGTTAGAATACGAGCAACTGAAGTCTGGTCGAGCTGTAGGGGCTCTAAGGAGGCCACTTCAGGGCAGTAGACGTGAAGTGATGTTGAAGTAGACGAGTGAAACTGCTTCGACTTCGCCCTCCTCCACTCCCCTGGCGAAGTGTGCACTTTTCACATTTCCGGTTGACTTCATCATGCTCATGCCCACATACTATGGAAGCCCAACCCAAAAACCTATCCAGATCCAGAAAGCAGGGAACATTATGCAAAATATTTTGCCAAATTAGTTTTTTCCTTATTATCATGTGTTGCATCCTTTCCGGATTGCGAAATGTGAGATCAGTTTTGTGGGTCATATCCTACCAACAAGTAAAACAGGGAAGTGGGTTTATATACTTGGTTAAATAAAACCAACATGACTCATTCTTGCTGTGCAGTACACTGTGCGATATTGGCCGTCTTTTACAATTGTTACATGTTGCACTGTGCGATGTAGCCCCGACAATATCTTCTTTTATTGCTGTCACACTGTGTGATAAGATCCAAGAATTCTATGAAAAGAGCAGATTATTTACCATTACAGTGGCTACATCATCTGATGTCCATGTGCAGAATTTAAGGATGGTGGAGCAGTACACTAATTGTGCTGTTTTTTTGCCAGAAAAAGTCATTCTGAACACCCCTCTCTCCTGTCCCTTCTCCCTGGCTAGCAATAAACTTGAAACTTAGGCTATCATTTAGTCACTAGATGTGTTAGGAAAATTACATATGTTTGCAAACTTAAACAAGTAAACACAATTCTACAATCAAAAAGGACCTACGGTACAGTTTTTTAGGGCGGCACGGATGGTGCAGTGGGTAGCAGTGCTGCCTCGCAGCAAGGAGGTCCTGGGTTCGAATCCCCATCGGCTGGGGCCTCTCTGTGCGGAGTTTGCATGTTCTCCCCGTGTCTGCGTGGGTTTCCTCCGGGTACTCCGGTTTCCTCCCAGTCCAAAGACATGCAGGTTAGGCTGATTGGCGAGTCTAAATTGCCCATAGGTATGAGTGTGTGAGTGTGTGAGTGAATGGTGTGTGTGCCCTGTGATGGACTGGCAACCTGTCCAGGGTGTATTCCTGCCTTTCGCCCAATGTATGCTGGGATAGGCTCCAGCCCCCCTGCGACCCTGTTCAGGATAAGCGGGTTAAGATAATGGATGGATGGATGGATGGATGGATGGTACAGTTTTTGACCTGTACCATACCATTTTGTGTGAAGCAATCATGTAATTGCAGTTCCCATCGTTTTCAAGAAATTGCACACGTTACTTTCACCCTCTGTTACTTTCGACTCATCTCTACCCTATAACCCAGCTTTAAAGGAACACAATAACATTTTGGAAAATATTTTTCAACTTACCCAGACTGAGATGAGATGTTCGATTTTATTTTCATTTTTGTGCATTCACTGGCTCGGTTTCCATGTTAGCGTAATGTCTTAGCTTAGCCAAGACTTGAAGCCTATAAAAGTCAGTAGCTAACCTCCTTCAAAATCAAGAAATACACCTTACTGCAACTCTTATTTACACAAGGTATCATGTGTTTTTTAAGTACGTGTGCGGGAAAAATAGAAAAGAGACCTTGTTTTCAGAGAAGCTAGACAGTTGGAACTATAACCGCGGAACACATTTTACAGTTTACATTTTAGTCATTTGGCAGACGCTTTTAATCCAAAGCGACTTACAAGTGCATAGGTTCTACCATAAGTCAGAGCATCACATCGAGCAAACTAGCAAAATACACAGGAAATGCTGTTCTAAACATAGTTGTCATCAGAAGTGCATTTTTTTTTTTTTTTTTTTGGGGGGGGGGGGGGGGGGGTTAGACAAGGATAGGGATATCAGAAAGGAGGGGCAGGAAAAATCTGGAGGGAGGACTAAGGTAGAGTTTGAAAAGGTGGGTTTTGAGTCTGCGTCGAAATAGGGGGAGGGATTCTGCTGTTCTGACAGTGGTAGGCAAGTCATTCCACCACTGAGGAACCAGAATGGAAAACAGGCGTGAACGTGCAGCTCGACCGCCAGGTGCACGTAGAGATCCACGCACCTTCTGAAGGTAGGGCTAGATCTGGCACCAGAGCTAGATACCTTCAGGAGGTTTGTGGATCACTGCGCTCAACCAGCGGAAGATGGAAGGATGCATGTGTGTTCAGCAGTTATAGTTCCAACCGTCTAACTTCTCCGAAAATAACAACTCCTATTTTTACCATAATGTGATATCCAAAATTTTCATGTAGTTTAATGCAATTAGTGCAGTGCAGTGTGAAGAACTACTCCCAGCGATGTATGAAGTTCTGATGGCTGGACTTTCTGTGCATTAGGCACCTGGACATCATACCCAACCCTTGGCACCAGGTGTGGTTGTCCTCCTTTATTTGGGCTAAATGTGAGATTGGATCAGGGGTGAAGTTCAGAATCCACAATGGAGGTTTTTGAAAGATCCTCTGTATGTTATCAGGATTTTCTTGGGTGTGCAGAGAATAACGAGGATGTTATTTTAGTCCCAAAGAATGGATTCCTTCTAAAAGGGCTTGAGGAACACAGTCAAAGGAAATGAAGAATTCAAAACCATTAAGTGAAAGAGAAAAAAACAGTGTTGTATTTGGACTGAAGCCAGTGCCTCTTTGATGTAGTAATGCGATGAAATGACTGTGGATGCAGTAGCCCTCGGAGCTAGCAGTAGAGAGTGAAGTTGTTCATATTTACATCTAGACGCTGTGGATCCTCCTCAGTTTCAGGGAGGGGAAATGGAGTCTGTTGCACACCCTGCTTCAGGGAATGCGTGGAGCACAGAGCACGAGGGACTTGCAGGTTGCTTCCTGGTTGCTGGTGGATTTTGAACAGTACATAAGTATTGGGACATGAGCCTCAGTCTGTTGGGAAATGGTGGTAATGAGGGGGCAGGGCTCTGGAGCATTGTAACACAGCGTACCTCAGGCTGTAGCCATGCTACAGTGGGCTGAGGCCACAGCGCTTTTCTGCACAGTCGGGGTGGGTGGAGCAGGTCCTGGGAGTGCAGAGGCATTAGCCGCACAATTTCCATCACACCGCCGCTGCGGTTACGAGGACAGTAACGGTGTTTGTTTGGGTATAGAACCTGCTGTCCTCCACGGTCTATTTCACTGGTCTCCTCGCCTCCATCTACTTCTGTCCATCCTCTCCCTGTCTCTCCCCACATCCGCATTTATCTGCCTCCGTCTTTTAATCTCTGCTTCTGTTTGCCCCGTCTATCTCTACCTTGCAGATCTGTTTCTATCTTAGCCTCTCATTTCATTGCTTTTAAGTGATAATCTTCTAAATGATATATAGAAGTCATCAAGGATATAAATATATACATATATGCTGCACATACATGGTATGGTGATTTTTTTAATGTTTGACCACCTAATACCTAAGTTACATTACATTACATTATTGGCATTTGGCTGACGCTCTTATCCAGAGCGGCATACAGTTGATTAGACTAAGCAGGAGACAATCCTCCCCTGGAGCAATGCAGGGTTAAGGGCCTTGATCAGGGGCCCAATGGCTGTGCAGATGTTATTGTGACTACACCGGGGATCGAAGCACCGACCTTGCGTGTCCCAGTCATTTACCTTAACCACTACGCTACAGGCTGCCCCACAGTGTATTGCTGGGATATTAGTAAAAGTCCTTGAATGGCTAAAATGTGCGCACACCTTTCTTCTAGGGTTTAAATTGGATTATTTTTTAACGTAATCTGGAATCCAGACAATGCAGCGTTACTGGTTCTTAGTGGTCTGCAGTGTGAGGTTCTTGATGCACTAAGTTTGTGGTTAAATGAGCAGCTTCGATATCCTGACATTTTCTATCCCACATCAATGTGGCATCAAGCCAAGGAATACTTTTACAATTGTTCCCACATTGGCTGAAATGGGTTTTTGGGGTTGTTTGATTCGCTGTGGAAAATTATCATTGTAATGCAAAATAAGAATGGATTGATCTCTTCTATCTGATTAGCAGTTTTCCTAGTTTTCCCCACCATCATTGAAAATAAAACCTTCCAAGATGCTCCCTGGATATATCCCTCTTGCTTATCACCTTTGGAGGAGACCGAAACCGAGACCGAGATATTGACCCATTGTATGTTTACCGTAGTCAGTATGCGGTACATCTGTGTAAATGCTACATGTGCCCTGAAGTGAGCTTTAAATCCACAAAACACTGAGATGTAGAACACTTCCTGTAACATTCACCAGACCTTTCTCGCACGCTGTACAGCAAAAGAGAACGAAAAAAATAACATTCTCTCGACAGGCAGCAGGGTTCCAGCATTGTGTTTTTGTCATTTCTAGTGCCCTTAGTTAAATACATCATGGCCACCTTTAAATGGTTCAGATAAGCTGTTCACAAAGCAGTGGGCCAACACACCCTGTTCTCACCCTTCCTGATACAATAGTGTTATTCTTATAATAATGATAAAAGAGGAGGCAGTTTACTTGAAGTTTTCAGCAAATAATTAATTATTCTATAGCAGATTGTTATGCTACATCCTAAGACATTAGGTGATGACAGTGTTGCATTAAGATATAGAGAAAATAGACAAGAGACCATTACACCATAAAAAGATGCAAGAATGAAAGACAAACACTGAATTTACAGTTCAGAGGATTGGGGCAATTTCCAGTGGGTCAAAGATGTTATTATTTTCAGATGTTAGATGAGAAATATACTTACCTGTGGCAAAATACCAAGTAGATTATGCAACTGCAGGACACTGTAGGTAGTGGCATTTAATCAGAATTTTAGCAGTGTGTGACTCAGCAGACCTGTTTTACACTTGTGGTATGCTTTTCTTAGAACAGCTTCCCCTCATTACTGTATTGAATCTCCAGGGTGAATAATTTCAATGGTCTGCTAGTATTATGTAGCAACACAGAACAATTATTTTATTTTATTTTCTTCGTAAGAACCTCAGAGGTGTAATAAGTAGTGCTATAGGCTTTTAGAGACATTCCTGGGGCAATATCAAAGAAGGAAATGGTAGTAGGGAATTTGTGGGGTTTGACCTACTTGGACACAGAAGACAGAAAGCCAGAATCAGAGAGAAGGCCAATGGCAGCTAGCTCCTACAATTAGCAATCTGGAAGATTCTAGATAAACCAGCAGTTTGTTTATGTTGCAAATACATTAACATTCCCTTCAAAGGCCAAGATAGTATAGGAGTCTCAGGGGTTTGCTGTGAAGACTGTGAGAACAGGCAGGCAATAGTCTACTGACACAGCTCTGGCCCCAAGAGGGTCAAATCATATCAATATTTATTCCATTGTCATGTTGCCATGGCGGCCAGGCCAAGAGAGGTCACTATAGGTCACTATAACCTTTTTTTTCCCCCCAAGTTTCTCAAAACCTCTTGTGTCAATAACAAAAAACATAAGGGAGCCATGGAGAGCAACTGTTTATAATGAATGGTACAGTACACAGAAGCCACTAACAGCAGACATGGTAGTTCTTGTGTTACTTTAACATAAGGACATGCTGTAAATATGTTAAACTCTACCAACAACTGTTTTGCCTTGAAGAGTTGCAGTTAGGCATTATTTTCCCCATATTGCTGCACGTTCTCTTGATTCGGAATATCCCAGACTACCCTGTTTCAACACTGCAAAATTTTCTCTCTGAAGCACATGCTGCCACTTCTCTTACTTCAAGCACAGTTCACCAGAAGAGTCATTATTGTGCAATAAGGTGTGGCAAAACTCACTGAGGCCCTCCATCCCTAGTCAACGCTATGACTTAATGTTCCTATGCACTTAAGACCCGCCAGCCACAGTGGACACATCACTATACTAAACCAGAGCTTTTGTAGGATGAGCCATCTCAATACACTCATGTGAGCACATTTCTTTCAGTTAAATAGTTATTGTAACAGTACGAGCTTATGACTATTTTTTTTTGTGCTCTGCAACGTTTGGTCCCTTTGTGAGGTAAATGCATTTATTTAAGGGGTTTAGTACCTGAAGCTGATCACTAGCGGAATCGTGGCCATCTCAGCCTGTGTAGCCAGCATTCTGGAATAGTTAGATATGAGTTGGAGATAACACAGCCTGTTTTACAATTCCATTTATAGGTTTAATAAAGATTTGCATAGGTTTCCATGATCTAATCAAGGGGAAGTTTTGGGTACTAATAAAGTTACAGGTTCAAATACAGTTGACACAACAGGGCTTTAGTTAAGCATGCAAGGCTTTGGCTACATTTGTTTGTGGAAAAAATATACACATTTGGTTTGAGAGAAAGGAAGAGGAAATAGATCTGTTGAAAACCTGTTTTACTGCATGGCATTAATTCAGATTATTTGAACAGAAGGTCCAGTGTTGGCTGCAGTTAGTTGCAGGTGTATTGGTCTTTATTGAATTAAGGTAATTTTTTTTAGAGCAGGGTTGGAGAATGAATAGGCTCACTGCTTCCACGCTGGTAGATGGGGAGAAAGGGAAACTGGACGTGTGATGGAGGATGCTTATCTTGGGCTGGGTGTTTTTCTTACAGTATGAAGTCATGCAATGGCAGTTTTACAATATCATCATCAATGCTATTTAATATTTTACACTGAGGAGCAGTTCTGCAGACAGAAACGCCTTGTTAATGAGAGAGGTCCAAGGAGAATGGCCAGCTCTGAACACACAACGCATCAAACCTCCAAGTGGATAGGCTACAGCAGCAGAAGACTTAATACGTCAAAACAATGTGTCTAATAAATACCTAATCATGTGTTCACTGAGTGTTCACCGCACAGGAAATTACATCTACAATGACATTGGAAAACCAAATACCGTCATACCGTCAGTAATCATGAAAAATATAATGATGTAATAATTTGGCCATATCGCCCCACCCTACTGTGATCAGAGCCTCGGACCATTCTGAGCGCCCGGCCCTTGGCTCCTGAGTGCGCACAGTAGATATGTAGAGGGAGCGTGGCACTCGGGCTTCTGTCAGAAGGGGCTGGGTGGGACTGTGTTCCCTTTGAAAGGCAGGTCCCTGGAGAAGCCTGGGATGGTTGGTGCTGGGGAGGGTCTTCCTGCCACAGAATGCCAGGGCTGGGCCTTGGCTCCTCTGCACCGCCTGATAAGGGCTCGCTCCAAGAAGTGCGTGCACACACACAGGAATGCTGACACACCACACAAACGCACACACACACATGAATGCTGACACACCATACAAACGCACACACACACAGGAATGCTCACACACCACACAAACGCACACACACATGAATGCTGACACACCACACAAACGCAAACACACATGAATGCTGACACACCACACAAACGCACACACACGAATGCTGACACACCACACAAACGCACACACACACAGGAATGCTCACACACCACACAAACGCACACACACACATGAATGCTGACACACCACACAAACGCACACACACAGAAATGCTCACACACCACACAAACGCACACACACACATGAATGCTGACACACCACACAAACGCACACACACATGAATGCTCACACACCACACAAACGCACACACACATGAATGCTCACACACCACACAAACGCACACACACATGAATGCTGTCACACCACACAAACGCACACACACACATGAAAGCACACATACACACACATGAATGCACACACATCACATAAACAGACACACACATGAAAGCACACACATACACGTGAATGTAAACACACCACACTAACCCACACACACACACGAATGCACACACACCACACAAACACACACACACATGAAAGCACACACACGCACACACACACATGAATGCAGACACACCACACAAACGCACACACACACATGAAAGCACACACACACAAATGTATACACACCACACAAACCCACACACACACACACATGAAAGCACACACGCACACTCACATGAATGCAGACACACCACACAAATGTACACAGACAAACTCACATACGTGAAGGCACACACACAGACACATATGAACACACACACTCTCACACACACGTGCAGGAACTTGCATACAGGAGTGCACTGACACACACGCACATGCATATAGGAGTGCACTGACTCACATGCACTTGCTACTGCAGTGGACTGGCTCCTTACACAATAGCACTTTTATGCACACTACCGCACTGAGTCATTAAACAGTCTGTTATTGTAATGCCATCAGGGACTTTCTTGTGTTTTTTCATACTAATCCAGTATGTTTTCTACAAAATTCACTCTAGAGATGAAATATAATCAATAATTACAAATACAACTGCTTTAATTTCACATTTGTGCACATTGCCTGTAGAGTTGAGATACTCATAGCTGTAAAGAAAGGAGAAGAGCCTCTCACGAGCCTTTCACATTTTAACACTTTCCTTTTTATCTGCTTCTCTTGTCCAGCATCAGCTGTGGTGTTAAACCTGGTGTGATAAACTTGTCTGGTTTCTCCTAAACTCTAATGTGTGAGTTGCTGTCTGTATTAAACTCCAGTTCCTTGCATGCTCAGAATCACATTATTGAGTGATTAAGTGACTTTAAGACACAGGCCATGTTAGCAGCTGATCTGTTGTGATCTGTTGAGTGTTTTATTTTCTGTCGTTTTATTGATGAAATATTTCATAAGAAAGAGTTACTTTCTTACTTATTATCAGCCTGACTCAAAGTTTGATATTGCCAGACTAAAAGTCAGAACTGATCATAAGATATTGTCACTGCTGTGCTGTGGTCGCTGGCATGAGGCTGACTTTATTATTGTAATTATAGAACACTTTTATATATTTTTTTTTAAGATACAGTAACAGATACAGAATTTTATATTTAGGCAATTTTTATTATGCCATTTTTAGGACAGAATGGAGAACTTCTGAAGTGTTGCTAGGTTACGAGTTTATGATTTCCGATACAATGACTCAACCGAATGTAAACATAGCAGTTTGGTTTTGCTAAGTGAGGAGTGACTTATCATGAGATACTGGCATGCCTTGGACCCTTAGCCAATAACAATACGAGGTCAGAACTAACTGTTGTATAATATAGATTAATGCTACTGATGACTAAATTTAGATCACGATGACTGGGCCCAGCATTTATAGGAAGCTGGTAATGCTTCCAGGATTATGTATGTATGCACAAGACACAAACATAAAAGCTCTCATCAATAACCTACTATTATAAGGATATGGTTCAACTGATTGAATAAATGATGGTGTAAAATCTTAGACATAGCAAGGACTGATGGATTTGGATTTGTGTGAAAAACAGGAACTCTGAAAACCATAGTAAGAACCCAAAAACAAAAAGGGAAAATATTGTGGCAAACTGACCGCACTTCCCTGAATCGATCGAGGTTACTGCATGTTCAATTCCCTTACCCCTCACCATCACCTGCACTGCCACCCAGCAACTCAGCCAGCTCTAGTTAGTTGGCAGGAAACCTGGCAACAGGTCAGGAGTGAGCAAGATAGTCAGAGCCTGGCTGTAGCCCAGGTGTAATTAACACAGGTGTTTCAATTAGTGCAGACTTCTGGGGAAACAGGTGAGTCAAAGGGGAGGTGAACAATCAAGGGGAAAGTTACAGTCAAGGAGCGAGGGTTACAGTCACACAGCACCAGGGGACAGTTGCCGTCACATTTGTCACATTAGTCAAATTGTCTGCATTTATATAGCGCTGTACAATTCATGCTTCCCATTCACCCATTCACACACCCACACACACCAACAGCGATTGGCTGCCATGCAAGGTAATTGAGGGTTAGGTATCTTGTTCACTTCAACACACCTAGGACGGAAATCGAACCAGCAACCGTCCAACTGCCAGACGGCTGCTCTCACCGCCTGAAACTGAGCCAATGTGGCCCCAGGGTGAGGAGAGCGTGACCAGATCACTGTTCCTCATCATGCACCAGTGATCTCTGCACATTTCCAGCTGCAACTCCCTGTCGAGCTGCACATGAAGTGTCTTCCTCTGACGCACGAAGCGCCCATGCAGGAGCCTGCTCCCCTGACTCTACGGAAGATGCTTGGAATATTGAGGAAAAGGGGGGCATAAAAAACATTAATTGATTAAACCAAGCCTTAAGAGTCCATTTCAGGGTTTTATATTTGTGGGGGAATATGTTATCTCTCATGAAGAGGAAGATATTGCTCTTCCTGACAATAACTTTTTGGTAGTTTTCACTTCTCTTTTTCTGAAATAGATCTTCAAATTTAAATGGCTGATGATCATGCAACAGGACATGCCATATCTGTCACGCCAAATATTCACAGCCTGGAGACTTCTCCATTTAAGTGCTCTCAATTTCGCTGTCATGACACTGGATTTCAATTATTTAAAAGAAAGAAAGAAAGAATGCTGAAACTTAGATGACAATAAGGAACAGCTGGCTTAATGCTGAAGCCCAACATTGTGTCACATTTCAAGCTTTTTGTGAAATTATACACGGCCTTCCGATTCCTGAAATGTTGTTTACCGGAATCACTACAGAACAGTGGCTCTCGTGCACACTTGCTGAGTAGACAGTTGTTCTTCAGGGGTGTTGGAGCACAGAATGAGGGTGCGCAATCCAAACACAAACCAGTCCAGCAGGTTCAGAGTGGCCATTCGGTGCATTCTCCTGGAGTATTTGGTGTGCCTCAGATGTCACGTGACAGAGGCTCTGTCAGGCCTTTAATAAAATGTCAGTGGTATCCTTATTACCACTGACATTTTCATATAGTGTTTCTTAGTGCTTCCTCTCCTAAAATCAATGCAAACCTATATCTAAAAAAAAATGTTGGTTCCAGAACAGGTTTGTTGCACTATTCATTTATCTGATATAGAAAAAGAGTGGTGAAAAAAGTGCCAGGCTGGGAATTTTGTATTTGGATATATGCCATTAGATGGCAGCTCCTAGTAAACAGAGTATAATGGTCCAGCCACTGAAGTGATTGTTTCATTGTCATTTTGGGTCTGTTCTTCCTCAGAGAAGGGGGAGAGGGTTCCAGAAAAGCTAATTCAAAAGCTCTTTTATGGCCTATGTCCATCAGCTGTGACTGACATCCATACTGTCCCATTGTTGAAGTTGCATGGATAAACACATTGTTTTTCTTAGCTCACTTTTTTCTTTAGCTCACACAACATATTTCCAGTTTGGTAGAAATATCAGTTTGTTTTGCAAATTATTTGATATTTATGGAACCAAATATCTGGGTGCAGTTTTGGATAAACTCATGTGGAATTTGAATGCCTGTAAATATGTGTACCAAATCTGGTACATACATTGAGATCAAGTTTCAAGTGGTTCTGTGTTGGTATTTAAATGGTAAATGGTATTTGGTATTTGGGTTGGTATTTGTATGTATTTTGTGTACACTGTATGTACATTCTCTGACATATATTTGCTGTGTCTTCAATTCCTGAATGGTACAAGCCTCCTTTAAGTCTTCAGCAATGTGTGTGCAGTAAACAGTTTTTGAGATATAGACAGACTTATAGGACTAATACAAAACAGGCAGAATTGCCTTCTAGGGGGGCAAAGTGGGTTATTTTCTGTAAAATCACAATAAGAACTGATAGACTACTCTTAAATCCATGTGTTGAATTGAAAATAGACAACTTTCCCTGCATTAACTACATGCTCACTTTTTCGGCTTCCTCCTGTAATCGCACATTTTGTTTTTGCAGAATAGTAAGAAACGTATTTGTATAGTATAATGTGCGGTCATGGTTTATTTTTTCTTGCACTTATCAGAACAGGAAGGATGTTTTTTCAGAACATGTTACTGTGCTAAATCTGGGTGTGAGAAGCTGGAAATCGGCACGGATGGTGCAGTGGGTAGCACTGCCGCCTCACAGCAAGGAAGTCCTGGGTTCGAATCCCCGTCGGCCGGGGCCTCTCTGTGCAGAGTTTGCATGTTCTCCCCGTGTCTGCGTGGGTTTCCTCCGGGTACTCCGGTTTCCTCCCACAGTCCAAAGACATGCACGTTAGGCTGATTGGAGAGTCTAAATTGCCCATAGGTATGAGTGTGTGAGTGAATGGTGTGTGTGCCCTGCGATAGACTGGCGACCTGTCCAGGGTGTATTCCTGCCTTTCGCCCAATGTATGCTGGGATAGGCTCCAGCCCCCCTGCGACCCTGATCAGGATAAGCAGGTTCAGATAATGGATGGATGGATGGATGGAGAAGCTGGAAATGGTCACATTCTGACTTTCATTCCTTTGGCCAAGTTTTTTCCTGCTACTACAAATGTAAAGGAACATCTATGAAAATGTATGACACATAGCCCCCTTCATCTCGTTTGCACCCATAGAGCCCCTGTGCAGGGCGTTGGGTGTGGGGTGCTCTCTTTAACCCTTTCCACTTTGCCTCCCCTAGAGGGCAATTTCCACCTATTTTGTACTAGTCCTATAAAAGTTTAAATATCTCAAAAACGATTTACTGCACACACAAGACATAAAATAAAGAAGAGATTTGTACCATTCAGAAACTTGAGACAGAACTAATTTATGTCGGAGCATGTTGATGCAGTGTACACGAAAGTTACACTGAAATACAAAACAATTACAAAAAGTACATTTTATAGTTTAGCAGTGGACATCTCAGTTTCTAAGAAATATGTTATATTTCTGCACAAAGTTGATGTCAACTTGTGTGCAAAATATGGTAAAGATATCAACAGCCATTCAAATTGAGAGTGTCCACAAATTTATCCAAATACAATATATCTACATATCTTTTTGTCCAGGCACATGAATGATCAGAAAAGCTTTTTTTTTAATACAAAATGTAAAACAGATTTTTTGATACAAAATGTAAAGACCTTGATGACCAAAATATTTTATTCACATATATGAGAGTATGTTTTTATAAAGCTCAAAGTGTTCAAAAGTCTCTCCAAAAAAGATTGCTCAGCCGAATGTTTTCTAACAAATCAGCATCACATTTAAAATGGAACTTTATTTCAAAATTTTGTTAACCAGAGCCTCTGTAGCCATTAGCCAGTACAATTACAGATTTACATCTATATAATTTGGGATGTGAACGTCTCAACAGTGTGGATGGGGTTAAAGCGCATTTGAGGATATGCTGTGTGAAAGAGTGAGTGGCAGCTTCTCCGTCTGGCAGGCCTGTGCTTGTTCCTCAGAAAGAGGAGGGGGGCATCTGACTTCTGCAATTTCGACTGATGGATGCAACCAAAGAACAAACAAACAAATGTAATCATGATTTTTACATCACAGGGTCTAAAAGATTTTGGGACATTTGTTGGGTTGGTTTGGAATCTGCCCCTCTCCCCCTCGCCCTCTCCCCAACCCAAAATCAATTCCTGGCTACATCTTTGCTTCATACAAGCAAAAAAAAAAAAAGGTCATACATTCATTGACAAAATGTTTTGCTTTGCAAATTCATGCTTTTAACTGTGAGTATATTAAACACTGAACACTAAGGTTGCAAAAGTTATTTTTATGCTTCCCTTCAAATATTTTGCAACTTTTATGCTATGCCTGCTACTGATAAGCATCTTTGTAGCTTTTTTAATCACTCTGTCTTTGGAAAATGGCACCTCCTGGTGTTGATATAAATGCCACTACAGTACGCAAGCTGACATGCAACTGAAGGGATCCAAGAGGAAACTCGATGATATAATGATTATATTACAGTTAATACTTCAGCTTTTATGTTCCCTTTGGTTTGTGAAATTAATACCCCATTTGTTTTTCTTCCCTTTTCAGGTCTCAGAGGAGGTGTTAGGCTGTAAGTAAAGCCTTCTACAGAATGACTAAAGCACATCAGTCCAAATGTG
Organism: Conger conger; assembly: GCF_963514075.1. Taxonomy (NCBI): domain Eukaryota; kingdom Metazoa; phylum Chordata; class Actinopteri; order Anguilliformes; family Congridae; genus Conger; species Conger conger. The sequence goes on from NC_083765.1 coordinate 12,635,621, forward strand.
TGTCTGTGTGGGCACAATACAGTGTGTGTGCAAGTGTGTGTGTGTCTGTGTGTGCATACACATACAGCATTTGCATGTATGCATGTACATGTCTGTTTGTGTCTGTGTGTACATTACTGTGTCTGTGTATGTGCATGTGTGTGTGTGTGTGTGTGTGTGTCTGTGTGTGTGTACACATACAGCATTTGCATGTATGCATGTACATGTCTGTGTGTTTGCGTGTCCATGGTGTTATTTTATTCAATATGATTTACTCATATGATGTAAATAAATCATATATAAATCAAGTATAACAGTTAAGAAGGATTTTATATGGGTATGCACTGTAAATAATACAATAATTTACAATAATTTATAATTATATGTATTATACATAATTTAAAAAAATATAAGTGTACTTGTAATTACAAGTGTAATGCATGATTAAGCATGAGTAACTACCACATTCATGGAAGAAGTGAATTTTTCTCTCGTTCTAATGTTTTTCATTTTTGCTATATAGGCCCTAAATGTGAATTCAAAGGGGTATCATCAACATCAAATATAAATATAAAGGGAAAATCCAACTGTAATGTTGGGGATAACTATCACAGTACTCCCGAGGACAATGACCTCCTTGTGTCAAATCTAAATCCAGGAACATCATATAACCTGACAGTTAACTGTTCGACTGAATGCTGCAATTTACAAGTTACAACGAGTAAGTAAGAGCATGCATACTAATACTGTATGCATGCTGTCCTCTTCTACACACTGTACTGTATTGTGCCCTGAAATGATGCATTCCTGGTCAGCTGATGAGAGCCATGATCGAGGCTCAAACCTGTCATAATAAGACATATACAGAATGTTATCATGATGTCACTTTTTTTTCCATGGACCTCTGAAGCAATTATGTTGTAGTATGTAGTATGTATGTTAAGTAGACTGCCTAAATTTGCAGATTGAAATGTGCATATTTTAAATGCAGAATGTGGACAAATTTGTACTTTCAATCACCAGTGGTTTGGATGTACCTATTTATCAGCTCTGCCTTGCAATGTCAATATAGCATCAAACCAACCTGTAGAACAATCTTGTAGCTTCAGTCCGAATGCTTTTTTGCTAGCATGCATTGTTTTTTAAATTATGAATCTTATATTTTTTCTGCATTTTAGTCAAATCGCCTGTACAGACTAAATGCTGTATGTAATTCTGTAGTAATTCCCTGGTTGTGAGCACAAGGAATGACAAGAACATCTACCCACATTTCCAAGCTTATAGAAATAAAAACCTAGAGTAGAAAGGGAGTTTCAGAAATTCTGCCAAGACGCACTACTGCCCATTTAATAACTAAATGAGGCAGTGCCTCATCTGTGAAAGGTCTATATTTCTATGAGCTCACAGAAGGTGTGGACATGCTTGGAGAAGGTATGTCGCTCTCCGGATTGTTAGATCCATTTGTGCTGTCGGGAGGCGTGGTCATATGTATGCGATGTATCTTAGACAACATGGGTAATTGGTATAGATAAGATACACCTGGCAACCAAATTGGGAGAAAAATTGAAAAAAATTAAATTAATTATTAAAGAATAAATAGCAGTGTCCTACCAAAGTTATTTAATTATCTGGGCTGAAAGTACAACAATGATGGTTTTTGAATTCCAACTGGAATTGATCATGTTTTTTGTACATTTTTTGTATAAGCTCTCCCACCATCTCTCCCCATTTCCCCCTTTCTGGCACGCACAGGACCTGATGTCATCAGGAACCTCTCTGTCACTGAAATCACCACGTCATCTGTGTCTCTGAGCTGGACTGAGCCTCAGGGAAAGAGCTCAGTCTATAGAGTAGAGTGGAATGACAGCTCTGTAGCTATGAATGAAACCACAAGTCAAACGTCCATGAACATAACCGGTCTGACCGCTGGAGCTCAGTATGTGTTCAGCGTGTATGCAGTTGCTGAGGATAATCAAACCGCAGGAGATTCTGTCAGTCAGACTCAGTACACAAGTAAGTTCATATTGTCCATGACAGTCTGGCAGTCGGAGGGTTGCCGGTTCGATCCCCCGCCTGGGCTATGTCGAAGTGTCCCTGAGCAAGACACCTAACCCCCAAATGCTCCCGACGAGCTGGTCGGGGCCTTGCATGGCAGCCAGTCGCCATCGGTGTGTGAGTGTGTGTATGAATGGGTGAATGGCGAAGCATCACTTGTACAGCGCTTTGGATAAAGGCGCTATATAAATGCCTGCCATTTACCATTTACCAATGGTTAGCCACCAAGGCTAATCTCTCGCAAACCCAGCTCACCACTGTAGTAGCCAATCCATACACGTCTCAGCTTGCCCTCCTCCTCCTATTGGCTCATAGTGTATTAGACACCTGCTTTCCATGTACAATACAAAAAATGTAAAAAAGGCCCAATGCCAGAAGCAGCCCGAGCCGCTCTTAGAATAACACAAATAGAAGTGGACAAGCAAGGTATTGTGCAGCAGTGAACACAGACACAGGTTGCCAGTGTATCATAGCAATAACTGAGCATGTTTGTTTTGTAATGTTTTCATGGTGAAAATCTTGCATAGTATGCCTTTAATACTAAATCGATGTAACCCGTGCTCTCCCCAAACCGGCTTAAGGGAACCAAGGAGAACTTCTCATAAATTTCTTCCATTTTATTTTTTTATTCTCCCCAATTCCCCCCTCTCTTGCACGCACAGGACCTGATGTCATCAGGAACCTCTCTGTCACTGAAATCACCACCTCATCTGTGTCTCTGAACTGGACTGAGCCTCAGGGAAAGAGCTCAGTCTATAGAGTAGAGTGGAATGACAGCTCTGTAGCTATGAATGAAACCACAAGTCAAACGTCCATGAACATAACCGGTCTGACCGCTGGAGTTCAGTATATGTTCAGAGTGTTTGCGGTTGCTGGAGATAATCAAACTGCAGGAAATTCTGTCAATAAGACTCAGTACACAAGTAAGTCCACCACCAGGGGGTGCATTTGAGCTTAATTCAAAACTTTAACGCCTTTTCTGTGGTATTACAGCTATTTGCGAGAAGGCATGTAATGTTGCAGGCTAGTTAGTTGCAACATTCCTTCAAGTTTTTCCTTTCCCTGAAACCAAGCTTGGTACCAGCAATGTGTGTAATCCTTTGAATATTTGTACTAGCTTGCTATATTGTTCCATGTATTTCTGTCAACTGTCATCACCACGGCCAGTTCAGATAATCTTTTGTGTGTTACCAGGATTGTGTGCTTCCCTTAGGCCTCTGATATATCCGTACATTCTCTACGGATAGCTGGACATTCTCTCTGGAAGGTTTGATGAATGTCCAACTATCTGTAGCTATCCGTACTGTGTTGATAGCTGTCTGATTTAAGCAGCTGTGCATTGAAACATATTTTGTATGAATGTCAGTGAAATAATAATACTGACACAATACTGACCTGGCGGTCGAACTGCACGTTCACGCCTGTTTTCCGTTCTGGTTCCTCAGTGGTGGAATGACTTGCCTACCACGGTCAGGACAGCAGAATCCCTCCCCCTATTTCGACGCAGACTAAAAACACACCTTTTCAAACTCTACCTTAGTCCTCCCTCCTGATTTCCCCTGCCCCCCTATCTGATATCCCTATCCCTCTTGTCTAACCCCCAAAAAAAGAAATAAAAAAAAATTGCACTTTTGATGACTATATGTTTAGAACAGCACTTCATGTGTATTTTCCAAGTTATGGATGTGATGCTTTGACTTGTGGAAGAACCTATGCACTTGTAAGTCGCTTTGGATTAAAAGCATCTACCAAATGACTAAAATGTAAAAATGTAAATTTAAAAGGTAATTATAGAGAATTACCGCCCCCCCGCCCCCCCACCCAGACCCCTTACAGCACCTGGGCACTTGATCAAACCGCCTCTTTCTGTCAACTTGTGCTTGCATGGCATAATGTACCAGATTCACTTAGTTCCCAATAATGGAACTGTGTGCTGTGCTGCTATCAAAACTGAATCATGTTTTTTATACATGTTTAGTATAAAATCTCCCACCACCTCCCCCCATTTCCCCCTCTCTGGCACGCACAGGACCTGATGTCATCAGGAACCTCTCTGTCACTGAAATAACCACGTCATCTGTGTCTCTGAACTGGACTGAGCCTCAGGGAAAGAGCTCAGTCTATAGAGTAGAGTGGAATGACAGCTCTGTAGCTATGAATGAAACCACAAGTCAAACGTCCATGAACATAACCGGGCTGACCGCTGGAGCTCAGTATATGTTCAGAGTGTTTGCGGTTGCTGGAGATAATCAAACCGCAGGAGATTCTGTCAATAAGACTCGGTACACAAGTAAGTCCACCACCAGGGGGTGCATTTGAGCTTAATTCAAAACTTTAACGCCTTTTCTGTGGTATTACAGCTATTTGCGAGAAGGCATGTAATGTTGCAGGCTAGTTAGTTGCAACATTCCTTCAAGTTTTTCCTTTCCCTGAAACCAAGCTTGGTACCAGCAATGTGTGTAATCCTTTGAATATTTGTACTAGCTTGCTATATTGTTCCATGTATTTCTGTCAACTGTCATCACCACGGCCAGTTCAGATAATCTTTTGTGTGTTACCAGGATTGTGTGCTTCCCTTAGGCCTCTGATATATCCGTACATTCTCTACGGATAGCTGGACATTCTCTCTGGAAGGTTTGATGAATGTCCAACTATCTGTAGCTATCCGTAATGTGTTGATAGCTGTCTGATTTAAGCAGCTGTGCATTGAAACATATTTTGTATGAATGTCAGTGAAATAATAATACTGACACAATACTGACCTGGCGGTCGAACTGCACGTTCACGCCTGTTTTCCGTTCTGGTTCCTCAGTGGTGGAATGACTTGCCTACCACGGTCAGGACAGCAGAATCCCTCCCCCTATTTCGACGCAGACTAAAAACACACCTTTTCAAACTCTACCTTAGTCCTCCCTCCTGATTTTCCCTGCCCCCCTTTCTGATATCCCTATCCCTCTTGTCTAACCCCCAAAAAAAGAAATAAAAAAAAATTGCACTTTTGATGACTATATGTTTAGAACAGCACTTCATGTGTATTTTCCAAGTTATGGATGTGATGCTTTGACTTGTGGAAGAACCTATGCACTTGTAAGTCGCTTTGGATTAAAAGCATCTGCCAAATGACTAAAATGTAAAAATGTAAATGTAAAAGGTAATTATAGAGAATTACCCCCCCCCCCACCCCCCCCCCCCCACCCAGACCCCTTACAGCACCTGGGCACTTGATCAAACCGCCTCTTTCTGTCAACTTGTGCTTGCATGGCATAATGTACCAGATTCACTTAGTTCCCAATAATGGAACTGTGTGCTGTGCTGCTATCAAAACTGAATCATGTTTTTTATACATGTTTAGTATAAAATCTCCCACCACCTCCCCCCATTTCCCCCTCTCTGGCACGCACAGGACCTGATGTCATCAGGAACCTCTCTGTCACTGAAATAACCACGTCATCTGTGTCTCTGAACTGGACTGAGCCTCAGGGAAAGAGCTCAGTCTATAGAGTAGAGTGGAATGACAGCTCTGTAGCTATGAATGAAACCACAAGTCAAACGTCCATGAACATAACCGGGCTGACCGCTGGAGCTCAGTATATGTTCAGAGTGTTTGCGGTTGCTGGAAATAATCAAACCGCAGGAGATTCTGTCTATAAGACTCAGTACACAAGTAAGTCAACTTTTGCAGGATGGTGCCTCTTGTTGATTGTAAAAAAAAGAAAAGAAATAGTTTTTCAAACCTTTCAGAGAGAATGTCCAGTTTGCAGTTTTTTGTGTTGTCTATAATATTTGCTATCAAAGTATTTAAGCAAGCATAGCTTTTCTCATTATTTTTATTTTTTTCTTTCATTTTTGGTTCATCTATGTAACTTGTTCCTCGTGCATAATGGAAATCATTGTGTGATAAATTAGTGAGTTAAATTATTGTTCAGTACCGTTGCAATACCTGTGATATACCACCACAGCGGCAGCTAAGCAGGGCAGGACCCTGTTAGTACTGCTGTGAGAGGCCTGGGGGAAGAACGTGATTGCTGCTTGCAGTGCAGTTGGTGCGCCAGTAGAGGGCAGGTTTCTCTCTGGACCAATTAGAACAGCCGGTACCCCAGTCCTGTGATGGATGACATTGTGATTCAGGAGATGATTCCACAGGGGGTGAGACAATCGACTGAAGATGTCACAAATGGCCATATGGTTTGAAAACTTAACTCCTGATTTACTGCGGTCACTTGAGACACAGTGTAATACCATTCATCAGAAGAGTATCATGTTCATCATAGTCTCCTTGTAAAATTGCAAAATTGGCCATAAAGTTGTCCACCCCACAAATTACTGAGCGAACAGTCCCTCAATGCCTTGCAGTTCCCACCAGTCTCAGTTCCCCTGGGGTGTCACTGTAAATGTGATCAGAGTCATTGGGTTGACCTTCTTGGTTAAATAAAGGTCAATTAAATTATGAGCCTCAACAAATTGCAAAGGATGTGCAAAACTACAAAGTTGAATTCAGGAAACCTGCAATGAGCAATGGTCTAGCAGAGGTGTGTTTTTTTTTTTTTTAAATATGTAAACAGTGGTGGTGATGAGTTAATTCTTCCAAATGATAATGACTGATAAGTGGGCAGGAAGCTAAGCCACATACAGTATGTGTGGATGAACAAATGGCTGCAGGAACGTTATTTAACCTGAGATCACAATCATCAGCTTGTGTGCCAGAAGGCCTACAATATTTCCCTTTTTCATTTCTATGAACTTTTTAGATACTTGTAAATTGCACAATCTACTGCAAAATCTGAATGTACAACAATGCTGGTTGTTGAATTCCAACTGGAATTGATCATGTTTTTGATACATGTTTAGTATAAAATCTCCCACCACCTCCCCCCATTTCCCCCTCTCTGGCATGCACAGGACCTGATGTCATCAGGAACCTCTCTGTCACTGAAATCACCACGTCATCTGTGTCTCTGAGCTGGACTGAGCCTCAGGGAAAGAGCTCAGTCTATAGAGTAGAGTGGAATGACAGCTCTGTAGCTATGAATGGAACCACAAGTCAAACGTCCATGAACATAACCGGGCTGACCGCTGGAGCTCAGTATATGTTCAGAGTGTTTGCGGTTGCTGGAGATAATCAAACTGCAGGAGATTTTGTCAGTACGACTCAGTACGCAAGTAAGTGTTTGCTCAGCATTGACGTGGGGATCCTGATGGTAAAGACGTGAGACAATAAACTGGAATGTTTTGTTTTCACTCTCTGCTCCAGAAAACAAACAGGTGAAATAAAACAATCACTATGTGGTTAAAGTGCCGAATTTTAGCTTATGTATCATTAGCAGGGTGAATGCCGAAGTATGTAGGAACATCTTGTCTGCTCAGATTCAAGCAAATGCATCAAACCTAAGTGGACAATGCTTTATATGCTTTATTGTGCAACAGGACAATGATCCAAAACATACAGCCAAAACAACCAATAATTTTCTTCTGGCCAAAAAGTGTAATGTTCTTGACAGGCCAAGTCAATGGCCTGACCTTGATTCAATTGATCATGCATTTCACTCACTGAAGACCAGACTGAAGGCAAACAGCTCCGAAACAAGCAGGAAGAGGGCTGCCTCATAGGTCTGGCAGAGCTTCAGCAGGGAATATATCCAGCATCTGGTGATGTCTGTGGGTCATGGACTTCAGGCAGTCATTGTTTCCAAGTTACAAGTGTTTGCAAAGGATTTCCAAAGAAATATTGAATATGATGACATAATTTCAGTTTATTTTGATTTGTCCAATAACTTTTTGTCCCCTAAAATTGGGGGGGCTATGTATGAAAAGGTAATCGTTCATGCAATATGGATGTAAAAACCCCATTTCCCCCTCTCTGGCACGCACAGAACCTGATGTCATCAGGAACCTCTCTGTCACTGAAATCACCACGTCATCTGTGTATCTGAGCTGGACCGAGCCCCAGGGAAAGAGCTCAGTCTATAGAGTAGAGTGGAATGACAGCTCTGTAGCTATGAATGAAACCACAAGTCAAACGTCCATGAACATAACCGGGCTGACCGCTGGAGCTCAGTATGTGTTCAGAGTGTTTGCAGTTGCTGGAGATAATCAAACCGCAGGAGATTCTGTCAGTAAGACTCAGTACACAAGTAAGTGTTTGATCAGCATTGATGTGGGCATCCTGATGGTATTTGCTTTCCTGCAAAGGAGTTGGTTGATTAAAAATAACTATATAAAAAGCAATGACTTTCATAAAACCTTTCCCATTAATGAAGGTGATTCTACGGGGCATAGCAGATCATAAGCATATATTTAATGTGTCTTTGCATGTGTTGTGTGTGTCTGTGTTTGTTTATGATTTTTTCCACTGCAACGGCAATCATCAAAACAGCAATTAATGTGGTTTAGCAGTGAATTACAGATTAATGTCAAAACTCTAATTTGTTTACTTTTTTTCACCTATTAGAACCAAAAATGCCATCAAACGTGAAGGCTGTTGGCAGCACAACGAATATGACAGTGACCTGGAGCAGTTCCAGTGGGGATAATTCTTCCTACAAGGTTAAGATCTTCAATAGCAGCAGTGTGCTGATAGGCAACAGAACTGTGTCGTCCATTCAGCCAGTAGTGTTCTCCAACCTAAGGCCGGGGCATCTGTACATCGTTAAAGTCATCATCCACAGTGGGCCCTTCAGTGCGTCGTCAAACATAACAAATGCAACATGTAAGCAACTGCTATTCCACTCTAATTTCTTATCTGTTGTAGGTCTACACATGCAAAAGAGTAGAGTCTAAATGTGTCAAATAGTAGAGTAGAATTTAAACATCTTATAGAGACTCAATCAGTTATAAAGTAGAGTCAAAAGGTGTTATACACTCTCAATCTGTTTTATAACTGAATCTAAACAAGTTATATTCGTTCAATCAGTTATAAAGTAGAGTCGAAAGGTGTTATACACTCTCAATCTGTTATAGAGTAGTTCCTAAATCTGTTATAGAGTCGATTCTTAACCCAAGGGCATCCAATCTCTGAAAAGGGCAGGTGTGGGTGCAGGTTTCTATTTTATCCCACCACTACGACACCGGATTCTACTTATCAAGATGTTGGTTGAAGACCACGTTTAGGTAATTAGTTGAATAGTGCTAGGCTAAAACAAAACACCCTTGCTATAAGGTCTCAGTCTGTTATAGAGTTGAGCTTAACCCTGTTTATGGTAGAGTCTAAACCTGTTATTTTATTATGGGACAGCACACTAATTACAGTATCTGAAAGCCAGATGGAATGATACTGGGCTCCAGAACAACATGGAAATGAAAATGGGGAAAAAATATGATTAAAATTGATATTGAGAAACTAATGCAGGAAGATAAATGAATTGGTCTCAGGGTGACTTGCATCTGAGAATGTTAAAACTGTTCTCATATTTGATTATTTTAATTACTGCAGATCCAAACCCACCTGAAGCCATTAGGGTGGAGGAACAGACCACCATTTCCATTAACATCAGCTGGGGAAGACCGGTGCACATGGACCCGGGCCAGTACAACTTCACCGTATTCCGATCTGATCACCAGCCCATGACACTTGCAGACAACTGGGCTCTTGTGGAGAACCTTACATCTGGAACCCAGTACAACATCTCCGTGGCAACTGTGGGTCCATTGGGATACCAGAGCGTGCCAGTCCAGATATCAGCCACCACCAGTGAGTGGCCCTAAAACCTAAACGCACCCATGATTGATATTACACTCACAAAAACATTCATAAATATGGTTTATCATCTTCCCCTACAGTACAGTAATTATTATAACATTGTATAGAGTTTCTGGAAACTCCAAGTTATTTTATAATGTCATTTATTACCTTGACTAAGCATCACTAATGTATGTTTCACTGATGTGTAATGCTGTTATTAATATTAATGCTCTATAAAGCATTAATAATGGCTTTTATGGAGCATTAACAACTATACCATATTCTAAGGTTTTGCCCAATAAGTTCTCTGTAGCAGTGCATATTATTTTGTTGATTGATGTTGTCTATTTATCAGAAAAAGAGACCACTAACTACCACTGCAAAATTCACCTAGCCTGGGGTGAAATTCTGGTTATGTTTTTTGCACTTTGTGTTGTTTGCCACAACGCCTTTTTCTTCATGGACAACTGCAGATAATTAATGGAATTTGGGCCATCAGGCAGTATATTAGCCCTGCCTCTGGGGCATTTCTTAAATTTTTTAGGAGTAACACATAATTTCTCATTCAGGACCCCAGCCTGTGAGTAATTTGCGGGGTAAAGAGATCACTACATCCAGTATCACGCTGATTTGGGACCAGCCAGAAAGGAGCATTACACCTACTATGTCAGGGTGGCAGGCCCCAATGGCACCCAGAGTAACCAAACTGTGAACAGTACCAGTGAGAGAATAGAGAAACTGCAGTCGGGGTACAACCACACATTTACCGTCACCACTCTGACAGCCGATGGCACCCCAGCCTCCCCTCAGTCCATCAGTTTATTCACAAGGAAGTGTTGTCAAGCCCTGAAAGACAGACATCATTCCCACTTCAACCTCTAATTCCTCCCAGTTGTTTCATCAGCAGAAAGTCCCAGGTTCAGTTAAAATTTCAATGTAACTTTGATGTACAAATTAATTTATTAATTTGAGCGATACTTCAGTTATACAGTTCAGTGCTTGTTGAACTTACCCAACTGTTTTCATTACATAAATATATATTACTCAATAACATATTTATGTCTAAGCCAAAAAGGACAAATGTTGATTGAATCCAAATCTGCGACTCATATACAGTCAGGTCCATAAATATTGGGACATCGACACAATTCTCCTCTTTTTGGCTCTATACACCACCACAATGGATTTGAAATGAAACGAACAAGATATGCTTTAGCTGCAGACTTTCAGCTTTAATTTGAGGGTATTTACATCCAAATCAGGTGAACAGTTTCTATATGTGCCTCCCACTTTTTAAGGGACAATTGGCTGCTCAGCTGTTTCATAGCCAGGTGTGTGTTATTCCCTCATTATCTCATTTACAAGGAGCAGATAAAAGGTCTAGAGTTAATTTCAAGTGTGCTATTGGCATTTGGAATCTGTTGCTGTCAACTCTCAATATGAGATCCAAAGAGCTGTCACTATCAGTGAAGCAAGCCATCATTAGGCTGAAAAATCAAAACAAACCCATCAGAGAGATAGCAAAAACATTAAGTGTGGCCAAATCAACTTCTTAAAAAGAAAGAACGCACCGGTGAGCTCAGCAACACCAAAAGACCCGGAAGACCACGGAAAACAACTGTGGTGGATGACAGAAGAATTCTTTCCCTGGTGAAGAAAAACCCCTTCACAACAGTTGGCCAGATCAAGACTCACCAGGAGGTAGGTGTATGTGTGTCAAAGTCAACAATCAAGAGAAGACTTCACCAGAGTGAATACAGAGGATTCACCACAAGATTTAAACCATTGGCGAGCCTCAAAAACAGGAAGACCACATTAGAGTTTGCCAAACTACAGCTAAAAAAGCCTTTACAGTTCTGGAACAACATCCTATGGACAGATAAGACAAAGATCAACTTGTACCAGAATGATGGGAAGAGAATAGTATGGAGAAGGAAAGGAACTGCTCATGATCCAAAACATACCACCTCATCAGTGAAGCATGGTGGTGGTCATGTCATGGTGTGTGCATGTATGGCTGCCAATTGAACTGGTTCCCTTGGATTTATTGATGATGTGACTGCTGACAAAAGCAGCAGGATGAATTCTGAAGTGGCAATACTATCAGCTAAATGCTTCAGAACTGGAATTGGATGGCACTTCACAGTGCAGATGGAAAAAAAAAGCATACCGCGAAAGCAACCAAAGAGTTTTTTAAGGCAAAGAAGTGGAATGTTATGCAATGGCCAAGTCAATCACCTGACCTGAATCCGATTGAACATGCATTTCACTTGCTGAAGACAAAACTGAAGGCAAAATGCCCCAAGAACAAGCAGGAACTGAAGACAGTTGCAGTAGAGGCCTGGCAGAGCATCACCAGGGATGAAACCCAGCATTTGGTGATGTCTATGCGTTCCAGACTTCAGGCTGTAATTGACTGCAAAGGATTTGCAACCAAGTATTAAAAAGTGAAAGTTTGATTTATGATTGTTAGTTTGTCCCATTACTTTTGGTCCCTTAAAAAGTGGGAGGCACATATACAAACTGTTGTAATTCCTACACCGTTCACCTGATTTGGATGTAAATACCCTCAAATTAAAGCTGAAAGTCTGCAGTTAAAGCACATCTTGTTCGTTTCATTTCAAATCCATTGTGGTGGTGTATAGAGCCAAAAAGAGGAGAATTGTGTCGATGTCCCAATATTTATGGACCTGACTGTACATTAGAAATACATGAGTAAATATTACTATGCATCTAGTTCAGCAAGTTGTTAAGCTAGGTCAGGGCCCACACACCATTACTCACACACTCATACCTATGGGCAATTTAGAATCTCCAGTTAGCCGACTGCATGTCTTTGGACTGTGGGAAGAAAACGGAGTGGCCTGCAGACACCCATGTGGGACACACAGCAGGGATTCAAACTCGATATCTTCTTTCTTGGAGGTGACAGGGCTATTCACTGCAGCACCCGCAAGTCATTCACTCTTCTGAATTGTTATATTTGCAGGGCCCTTTCCTGTTACAGGATTAAATGCTGTCACGCAGAACACCAGCACTGTGTATCTGAGCTGGAAGAAACCGCAGGGGTACCAGCATTACTACACTTACAGGGTGGAGACCACTCAGTGCACATCTGCCCCGAAGAACCAATCAGAGAACAGTGAAAGCACCTATGTCACAGATCTGAGATCAGGTTCCAACTGCTCCTTCACAGTGTATTCCCAGGTTGGGAACAAAATTGAGGGAGAGGCAGTTTCAATCTCTCAATACACAAGTAAGCCTTCTCAGGCCTCCATTTACTGTCCTGAATATGAATATATATATAACAAAAACATTAAATCATTTTAAACTTCAGTGGCATGCCATCTGCATTGCCATCGACTGCATTCCCTGCAGTCCTTATTCCATTTGATCATTGTGCTCTCATCCACAATAATGACTGTTACAACCAGTTTGCCGTCTACAGTGATCAATGTGATCATCATAATGCATGTATGACTTGGAAGTGATGTTCAATCATATTGTGAAACAAGTTCAGATTTCTAACTTGTATGTCTGTATCATCCTGGCCGGGAAACTTATAGCCTGTTTTTTTAAATATTTTATGCCAACTGGGGGCACTCCTGAGTATGTGATATATATGTGCCTATGCCTCAATATATATTTTTCTCCTTTGCTTTAAGGATTGTTTTCCTAATGCACTTGAAATGTGACAGTATTATTCTGAATATTCTGAAAGCAAATTCTATTCCTGACCATTGTTTGATATCCTTCTCCCTAATTGATAAAAAGAGCATTCATATTTCATATTCATATTTCATATAAGATATTTGATATTTTAATATGATTTGCTGTAAAGCTTAAGTATAATTACAGTTCAACTGTTAATTATTATGAAATTAACTTTCTCTCTCTCTCTCTTTCTTTCACATGCACACACACATACAAACATCTACACACTCACACACACACACTCACACACACACACACACACACACACACACACACACACATATGTCCACACGTACACAGAGCCTGAGAAACTAACACCCTCAGTTTCATCCCACACAAATGATTCCATCACTGTGACATGGGATTCTCCCAGTGGCACTGTAGAAAGGTATGTGGTTAACCTGACCAGCAGTGATGGGGAGAATTCAGCAAAGGAACTGAGCTCCTCTAACCAGTCCTATGAGTTTCCTGGCCTGATGGCTGGGAAGATATACACTGTCAAACTGAAGACAGTCAGTGGGCCCTTCACAGAGGAATCGGAGCCAGTTCTAAATGCAACTTGTGAGTACCATGCACATATGAGCTTACAGAACTGAGCCCAGGCTTACTGAGCTAAGGGATAAAATAGGCGTGTGTACAGTAATGGGAATCCATTTTTGGGGGGTTTGGACACCTTCATTCATGTTCCAGGGGTTGACTAGCTGGCCATACTGTCATAGATGTACAAGCTTTAGTGGCACATGCTGTGGTGCAAGGTAGGCAGAATTTAGCTAGGCCTGGTCAAACAGTAATCTGCTACACTAGCCCTGTCTGGACTCCTTTGTAAGGTCTTTTAATTCTATTATTTTGATCAGTTATCACTCTCACCTTCATTCAAAGCAGGTTTGTTAAACTTAATTAATCTCCCAGATCCTGGACTGCAGATCATTCTATTAAATGCATTGTTGTGCGTCTCTATCCCCAGATCCAAACCAGCCCGGACCAATCAAATTAAAGAAGAAGACCACCGACTCCATTGCTGTAGAATGGGGTGAAGCCCCTGGCATGGTCAAGGGCTCTTTCAACTACAGAGTCTTCTACCAGCCGTCTGCCAACCTCACCATCACCCAGAATAACACAATCATTCTGACAGGCCTGCATCCTGGAACTGCCTACAACATCTCTGTCACCTCACTTGGCCCGTTGAGCCTTTTCAGCCTGCCAGTCCACAATCAAGAGGTCACAAGTGAGCACTCTTTCACACCTCTTCATGTATGCCGAGTAGGGCATGCTAAATGTGTGCATGCATGTGTGTGCATGTGTGTGTGTGCGCGTTGTGTCAGTGTGCATGCAGATGCCTGTCTATATGCATGCATGAGCTTGCTTAGGTGAATATCTGTGTAGGAACAGGACAAAGATTCTTCTAAAGATTCCACTGATTAGCAGCACAATAGACTGCATCTGTGATTGAAGCCACTCTGAACTTCAATTTATACTGAAAGGCAGTCTTGTTTTACCCTTGGATCAAATGTTTGTATATATTGTCCCGTCCTACCAGGACCAAAGAAAGTTTCAAATCTCGAAGTGAATTCAACATCTGTGGATGAGGTTACTCTACAATGGAAAGCCAGCAGATACCGCTACAGAGTGGAAACAGCAAACATCTCAAACGAGACAAGCCTGAATCATTACCAAGTGAGGAATCTCACTCCTGGAACCAACTACACTTTCAGCGTAAGAACATTGGCATTTGATGGGACAGAGGGAGGTCCGAGATATGTGAATGTCTGCACAGGTGAGGGTCTTGTGTCATTTTATTGGTCTGGCTTCAGCCTTTTTTGGACATTATAAAAGTGTGCTTATTTTTATGCAATTATTTGTGCCCCAGTATAGCAGTCTAACTCCTGGGGATAATATACTGTAATAGAAATACACTATAGTCCCCTAATTATGTGCAGTGAGTTGAATGTAATTTATTATGTTGGTATGGATGTTTGTATGGAAGGAAAGCAGAAAGGCAGGCACTGAAGTTAATTTGGCCTTTCCACATTCCCACTGAAACAAGATGAACTATTCCTGAGGCATACATTTGCTCCGCGAAATGTCGATTCAACACTTTCTTATCTTGTAACCTGTTGTTGTCCCAGCTGTCTCACAACATTTTGCTTGTATTTGCTGATGATGGATGTGGCTGTGTTTTAAAGACGCGGCTCCCGTGACTGATCTGAGCTGCAGCGGACCCAACCTCACTCAGGCCATGCTCATGCTCTCATGGACCAAACCCAGGGGCGCCAACGAAGGGTTTCAGGTTAATTCAAATAGTGTAGGACAGTGCCAAGACTCCTGCTCTCACAACCTGACCGGTCTCCTGTACAATGAAGCGTACACTGTGAAGATCTGGACCTGGGGCTGTGGGAAAAATAGTGCCATCACTGAGATAACCTGCAAGACAGGTATCACAGGTACGTGATCTGTACCGTACTACCATTGTAGTACCATTGTATCCCATTACCGCAGATGGCGAATTAGTCAAAGTCTGAAATGTAACACCCGGCTGCTGAGGGCATTTATCTGTTTGGTGGCCGCCTTCCATGTTACTTTTATCCCTTTGAAAAAAGGTTTATTTTTTCAACTTATTTTATTTAAAAAAAAATGTTCTCTAAAATATTCGAGCAACTGACAATGACCCATGTCAGCGAGCTTAAGGTTTTGACTTTTCTACTTCTTTAAGTTCCACCTGTTCCTGACACTGCGGACGTGTCCATCGGTGGGAAAGAGTACAATAGATTTACTCTGCAACTGAAGCCCAATCTCTTCAATGATTCTAATGGCCCAATCAAGAGCTATGGGGTGCTGGTGACATCACAACTAAAGAGTATGCTTCTCCATTTGTCCTTTGTTCAAATGAAGTTTTATTTTACTCCGCCTGGGCTGTGGCCTGCTGTAGGCAGGTTTTTAATGTGTGTACGGTCTGTCTGTATGTTTTGAATTAGGCCTGTCAGGTGAAAATAAGTCATCGTTGCAGAACTACTTAACTAAAACGTATGAGGACTGGACAGTAGAGCGCACCACTACGTACCTAGCTGTTATAAAGGACATGGAGAGCAGAAACCGGAATGGTGACGATGGCCGTGTTGTTGTAGTGGGAGATGGCACTAAGTCACACTCGTATAACAACGGACCACTGAGTGCATTAGGAACTTACAGGTATGGCAAGCTTGGCAACACAAAGTTAGAAGTTTGGGTCCATATTCGGAATTATACTGAATACTCTTTTATGCCATGAGGATATTTGTATAACTAAGGTACAATCAATCAGAGGAATCCCTAGGACATCATGAGATGATCCACTCTCAGCTGATTGGGTGATGCAATGACTGCATACAGTATACATCACCCCGTGAGATTTCTGACCACAACCAACATCTCTGTTCTGAGAGATGCTGAGAGATTGATTTAAGCTACAATGGCAGATGAAGAATAAATTATATTCATATAAAATAATAATGTTTACATTTTATACAAATATTCCATATAAATATGTTATAAAATGTCATATTTTAAATAAAATAATGTGACAATATTGGTAATTCACTACATGACAGTTATTGTAACACATAACCCAAGTTACAATTAAGGTCATTTGCAGTTTCACCCATATGACCTAAAGAAGTGTAAAATATAATGTGCACACTCATTTCCACTCTATGCATTGTTTTAAAAATTAGTTATCAGTTGTTAGAGTATCAATATTCTCTAAGGTCTGGATAAGAGCATCTGCTAAATGCCTGTAATGTAATGTAATGTAATATAAACTGACTAATAATTCATCTGTTTCTCCTGACTTCAGTTTTGCTGTTGTTATCTTTACCAATCTGGAACTAAACAATGGAATTGTGTCTGTTGGGAAATCGTTCTTCTCCATATCAGAGTTCAGTCATGAAGAAATTTTCCTACCAGTAAATCCAGGTATATATCTAGATGTTGCTGACAGAAAACACAGCTCTGTGTCAGTATTCAGAAGCTAAATGACAGTTGACCTTTCTCAATTAAATTCAGTTATGTTTCATTGGCAGTAAATACAGTACAAAAGTACAATATAACCTTCCATACTGGGACAGTAGTTGTTTGCAATAGGCCCATATAGGTGCAGTCCAGAGAGCTAACCCCTTTCTACTCAACTTATGAGAGTGTGTCTGGTAAATGCAGCAGTTTAAGCAGGAAAACACCTAAACAGATGTTGATCTCTCCAGACCTGAGTTCTGAGCCTCTCTCTCTCTCTCTCTCTCTCTCTCTCTCTCTCTCTCCCTCTCTCTCTCTCTCCCCCCCCTCTCCCCCCTCTCTCTCTCTCTCTCTCTCTCCCTCTCTCTCTCTCTCTCTCTCTCTCTCCTCTCTCTCTCTCTCTCCCCCCCTCTCTCCCCCCCCTCTCTCTCTCTCTCTCTCTCTCTCTCCCCCCCTCTCTCTCTCCCCCCCTCTCTCCCTCTCTCTCTCTCTCTCTCTCTCTCTCTCTCCAGTGGTTGTCGGTGGTGCTGCAGGTGGAACTCTTGCTGTTCTACTGATTCTTATCATTGCTACAGTGATTGCAGCAATCTGGCTTAAAAGGTGAGAACCCTTTCAAAAATGAGATCCTTGATAGGAGTAAGCAAAACAATGTAAAGCAAGTACAAACTATGTACCCGATGTCTAAAGACAGGCTGGACCCTCAGTTCAGGTTCATGGCCCTGGCTATGACAAAGCAGCTGGATAACATGGATGTATTTACTTTGCATGAATAAGTAAATAATCACCTTTTAAATCATGCATGTGACTTTTTTTCAGACTTTCCAAAAAACAATCATCAGAGGTCCCACTTTACTCTATAAGGTTATTTTCTTCCATTTATTTACATGTAATTATATTTATGAAACTGTTTCTGTTTTACAGTGTGCACATTGATGCACATACTTTACCATATTAACCTGTTTGCTTTTTGTTGTTTTTGTTATTGTTCTTTTTTCAGAGCAAAAGTGTGAGTAATTTCTATATTACTATCAGCCTGTGCTTAAAGTTATCCCTGAAGTATAGATGGACTATAGATTATAACTTGTTATTTTAAATAATAAGACATTCTGGAGTTGCAGCTGAACGTATGATACTCAGGATATTTGATCATGCTAAAATAATTCATTATCGTGGCATATTAACTTTTCTGGAGGGTTAGTGGCATTAGGACTTTGCTTTCTGGGCTATAGCTGTTGCTTTTGCACACCAAGTCAATGCACTTAATGGTCATTTGTTCAGCACTTTCTTCATACTTCATTTTCTAAATTTGTCATGTGTGCTAAATGCATGTACAGTAATTTGATGTCATGGGATAATGTATTGTGATGTAACGCAGGAGTTCTCCCGTAAAAGTGGAGAACTATGAGGCTTATTTCAGGCAGCACCAAGCCGATTCCAACTGTGGCTTTGCTGAGCAATTTGAGGTAAAACAAATGACATCATCATTTATAATCTAGCATCTGTTCGTGTCCCATTTTCTAAAAAGAAATCTATGCCATGTCCTGATAATGAGTATTATTTTGCTGCTGCTACAGAATCTGAAAACGGTGGGTGTGGCTCAGGCCAAGAGCAGTGCAATTTTGCTGGAGAACAAAGGGAAGAACCGCTACAATAACGTTCTGCCCTGTGAGTATGCACAGAACCTGTGGTTCTACCGCACAACACAGAACCTGCACAGTTTCAAACTCTCAGTGGGAAATCAAACAGGTATACCGCTACAATAATATTCTGCCCTGTGAGTACGCACAGAACCTGTGGTTCTACCGCACAACACAGAACCTGCACAGTTTCAAAGTCTCAGTGGGAAATCAAACAGGTATACCGCTACAATAATGTTCTGCCCTGTGAGTACGCAAAATAAATAAATAAATAAGTAAATTAGTTGGACATTAATATCCTGTTAATATAATTTTTTTCTTATATTTTCTTTACTATGTTTTACTTTTCAGATGATTCTTCACGAGTCAAATTGTCTGCCGGTGGGAGCGCATATGATGATTACATCAATGCCAACTACATGCCGGTTTGTTTGAGCACTGGGAATATGGCAAAGAGCCACTATGCTGAGCAATCATGCAGGCTTTCAGCTTTTACAGCGCTGGTCTTTTCTTGCTGTCTGATTGTAGGGCTACAATTTGAGAAAGGAGTTCATTGCAGCTCAAGGTCCTCTGCCCAGCACGGTGAATGACTTCTGGAGGATGATCTGGGAGAAGAACGTTCACACTCTGGTGATGCTGACGAGATGTAACGAGCAGGGGCGGGTGAGTCACAGCATGCGCACACAGACATGCACTCAGTGAGCACTTTATTAGGTACTAATTAGACTTCTACTGCTGTAGCCTATCCAGTTATGATGCATTGTGTGTTCAGAGATGCTCTTCTGCACACCACTGTTGTAATGTGTGGTTATTTGCATTACTGTCACCTTCCTGTCAGCTTTGACCAGTCTGGCCATTCTCCTCTGACATCTCTCATTAACAACATGTTCCTGTCTGCAGAACTGCTGCTCACTGGATTTTTTTTTTGTTGTTGTTGTTTTTTGCCCCATCTTTGCAAACTGTTTCTGAGATATTGAAACCACCCACCAACCATTGTCTGCCACCAACAATCATTCCACAGTCAAAGTCACTTAGATCACATTTTTCCCCATTGTGATGGTTGATGTGTACATTAACTGAAGCTCATGTTTGCATGCATTGCACTGCTGCCACACAATTGGCTGATTAGATAATCACATTAATAAATAGGAGTAATAAAAAAAAAAATGTTCCTAATAAAGTGCTCAGTGAGCGTATGCGTATGCACATGCACAAATATATTTACAGTGCATATATTTATATATATGATAATATATTATGCATAAAAAGGATCAGCTGATGGTAATTCATACATGGGTCAACTGATGTAAATACCCTGAAATGTAAGATGGAAATACCCTCAAGTCTGCACTTTAACCTGTTTTATTTCAAATCCAATATGCTGGAGTCAAAACAAAAATTGTGTCACTGTCCCAGTACGTATGCATTTAACCATTTAACATAAAAATTAACACACTCAGAAAATACACTAGCATTTGATATATAAAGTATTCAAGCAACAGAAAAACACAAATGTAGCGAGCAGATCTTCTCCCTCAGTGTTCCGGGCATTTGCATGAGTAGGGAACATTGTGATATCACACGGTTGGGTAATGTTCATGAAACTCTCTACTGCTCACTGAGAGGTTAGGTTTAAAAGTACACTACATTCCTGCAGGTGAAATGTGAAAAATACTGGCCCTCTGGAACCGGACATTACAACAACATAACCGTGACAACCACCTCTGAAATCCCTCTGGAAGACTGGACTATACGGGACTTCAGTGTGAAAAATGTGAGTGCCAATTAACTGTACAGGGTGACATTAGTGCCATTTATGGAGCTTCTTGTATTTCCCATCATATGAATCACACTAGCCCTGTGTGCAGAGCAGCAGTGGAGCGGTCGGCAGAAAATGTCATGGCTTCTGCTTCCTCCCCTCAACCAGGTCAACTTTCTTGAGAAATGGCACCTCATCCCACTTTATGTAATTCCTTCTTTTTTTTTAAACCAGGTGAAAACTGCAGAGACCCGCACTGTTAGCCATTTCCATTTCACTGCCTGGCCGGACCACGGAGTTCCCGAAACCACAGAGCTCCTCATCAATTTCAGGCATCTGGTGAGAGAGCACATGGACCAGTACTCCCGCCACTTCCCCACTGTGGTGCACTGCAGGTGAGCAACCTCTATTTGTGTGTGTGTGTGTGTGTGTGTGTAAAGTACACATAAACACCTACAGTACGTACTGTATATAACAGAAACCTGCGTTGTGTCTGGGCGGCCTGTTGCATAGTGATTAAGGTAAATGACTGGGACAGGCAAGGCTGATGGTTCTAATCCCGGTGTAGCCACAATAAGATCTGCACAGCCATTGGGCCCTTGAGCAAGGCCCATAACCCTGCATTGCTCCAGGGGAGGATTGTCTCCTGCTTAGTCTAATCAACTGTACGTCGTTCTGGATAAGAGCGTCTGCCAAATGCCAATAATGTAATGTGATGTAATGTGTCCTGCAGCGCTGGTGTAGGGCGAACAGGTACTTTCATCGCCATAGATCGGTTGATCTTCCAGATTGAGCGCGACAGTGTGGTGGACGTGTATGGGGTCGTCCATGACCTGCGTATGCACAGACCCCTCATGGTCCAGACAGAGGTGAGTCACGTTTCCCTGACAACAATTCTTTCTCCACAACAAACCTTGTTAGCGCTAAAGCCAACAGCTTTAAAAGAACCATTATACCTGCAGACTGTAGATCAGCTGTGTTGAACTCCAGGCCCCGTCGGCCGCAGTGTCTGCAGTATTTGCTCCAACCCATGCACGACACCACCCGGTGGCGCTGTTTATTTTACCACCTTGGTTCACCAAGCAGTGACGGCTGCGGAGATGAATGCTGATGGGGCGGAAAACTTCCCCGTAACCCCTTCCCTGGCGGAGACGAGTATATACGTTTTTACCGATTGTGTTTTTTTCAGTCACGGAAGAGTAAACACATCTAAACTCTTTTATTTTCAAAATAAAATTTCAAGCACAAAAATGGGAAAAAATGAAGTTATTTTTCATAATCAGCATAAGAAATACTATATTAAATATAATTTTTTTTTAATCGTCTGAAAATGACAGTTTTTTTCCGGGGAAGGGGTTAAACTGATTATAGGTCTTGGTCTGTTTATCATCATTTCCCTTGATTAACAGTACAGTGATTAGTTATTGACCTGGAGTTGAGTAGCGCTGCTCTAGATGGCTTTTTCTGTTGAGCTGAGGAGAAAAAACCCTGTTCTGCAAGCAGTTTCTGAGCGTGTTCTGAGATGCTGGTTTTCTTTGTAGGACCAGCTTGTTTTCCTAAACCAGTGTGCCCTGGATATCATCAGATCAAGGACTGGGACCAATGTGGACCTGATTTATCAGAACACAGCTGCACTCTCAATTTATGAGAACTTTGAACCAATGAAGAACTCACAAAATGGCTGCAATACCTAACCACTGCTCCTTGTTTTGACTGAGGCATATGTGATTGTTCCTAATATTTCAAAAAGAGAAATTATTGCATAGATGGTGATTGTTATATTTATTTTTCCACTCTATTTGAAAATATGGTGATAGAGACTATGGTAATTGTACAAGTCAAAACAAAGTGACAATGAAATACACTGTAGACAAAGGGTTCTTCCTGACTGAAATTTTGGAAAACCTGAATAAATCTGCATGTAGCTTATTTAAATATATATTTAAAGTGATATACATTTTATAAATTCCATATGCTTGACCTGAAATTGTGCAATACATACATTTTAGTTGTATATATCGTATTCTGCTGAAAAAATATTTTTGTAAAATATGAATTCACAAAGATATCATGCTCAGGATACCGTCTATTCTTTGCTGCCTGTAATGAAATCATGCCTCTATTAAAAGAGGGTATTCTCAGATGCTGTTAATTTTTTTTTTTTTTCAAGTGAAGATGTTGTGTGCTTTCTCTAGCATAGATCTTGAAGTATGTCACAGATTATGTCATTATGATTTAGAGATTAATTTCTATATTTTTATAGAAGCTTTTATAAGGTCATCATTTCATTTCAGTTCAGTATAAAACTGTAGCTTCTCTTTTGTGTGGATGATAACCATGTGGGCAGTATGTGCCAGATTCCCACTGGCAGATACCTCTATCAATTCTGGATGGGGGGCACTCTGTTGTGGCATTCCAACATGAAGCCTCCATCATACCAAAACAATGAAAGCCAAACCAACTTAAGGTCTCGTGTGCCACATAATGCAGTATATCAGAACTTGCGTGTAGAACAATGACACACAGTGTCATTGATGCAAAGCACCAATTAGTGCTAATAGCTCCCCCGTGGGGGCGGCCTGTAGCGTAGTGGTCAAGGTACATGGCTGGGACCCGCAAAGTCGGTGGTTCGATCCCCAGTGTAGCCACAATAAGATCCGCACAGCCGTTAGGCCCTTGAGCAAGGCCCTTAAACCCTGCATTTCTCCAGGGGAGGATTCTCTCCTGCATAGTCTAATCAACTGTATGTCGCTCTGGATAAGAGCATCTGCCATATGCCATTAATATAATGTAATGTAATGTTGTAGAGAGTCTTCAGGCTGCTAAATGTGACTGAGTGTGTGAGAGTTAGAAGCCAGGTCCATGAGATGCTTCACATCGCACAAATGCGTTATGCCGATGGCAAGTCCAGAGAAGCTGCAGACAATGGTAAAAGCCAAGCCTGCGAATTAAATTATATCAACATCAATTCTAGAGCTGATGTACAAAGCAATTGTGTATCTAAAATGTAGTGTCACTGTCTAGCAAAACTGTAGAACTTTTTTGACTCAATATAGAGAAAGGCATTGACAGCACCGCTCCCACAAATGCACCGGCTTTATTTAATATTTTGTTAAGGCTATTGCTCTTTGTATTTGTTTTAAAAATTGTGTAATGTTTTGAAATATGAAGGTTGAAGTTTGAATATGTATGAAATTCAGTGACTGCTGTTAAATGCTATCAAAATTAGAATCTGCTTTTGTGCAATATCACAATTATCTTACCTTGTTTCTTCCTTTTCATAATTTA
Organism: Conger conger; assembly: GCF_963514075.1. Classification (NCBI taxonomy): domain Eukaryota; kingdom Metazoa; phylum Chordata; class Actinopteri; order Anguilliformes; family Congridae; genus Conger; species Conger conger. The sequence continues at coordinate 12,659,712 of NC_083765.1, forward strand.
ATGAGTACCGGATTGAAATTGCTTAGGCCAAAGCATCAGTCATACAGCAATCATAAGTCATGTGGTTAAGACATGGTAGAATGGGCCATAACCCTGTACTCACTATTCCAAAATATATGAAATTGCCAATGAGGGACATACAGAAACAGAAAGCCTATGCTGTTGAATCCTGGTTGTCTGACATTTATGAGAATAAAACAGGAATACATTTTTGAGCTTGAATACTTGAAGGATGACAGTTTTGTGTTAAATTAACTCTGATACAGTGCATTTGATACCTTCTGAACCCATATGGACTCTGTTAGAATTAAGTTAATATTTAATGGGCCAGTTTCAGATTAAGCTTAGTTCTCATCTAAATTGAGTTTTGTATGGAGAATCTCCATTCAAGCGTAATTGTTGTGTCAGTGAAACTGGTCTGATTTTTATATATACTTTACTTGTATCCAAACAAAGTTTCATAAACAATCCAGGAGTATTCAATACCATATCCGGTTTGTAAATCTTTTCTTAATAATATATTACTTATTTCCCACTAGTGTGTAGTAAAGAAAATGAAAATGAAGAATTGACAAAAATAGATCTCTATCCAGACCAGCCCACTCCCATATCTTGGTTTTATCCTTGTAGCTGTGCAGGAAAACTTGAAACTTCTTTCTTTTTAGGAAAGGAGACCCATAGTAAATGGTTCTCAGAAATGTGTTAATATGGTATGTAGAGCAATTATTCTTGTTCTGATTATATATATTTAAATATTTTTTTTAATGTTGAAAAAGTCCTTTCCATTAAATGTATTTTGTGTTCCTCTGTAATGAGAAGGGACTGACCATGTGGTTCAGAGAAGATTCATTTCCTGTGATTTTCATGCCACTCTTTGAACTGTTCTATGATGACCTGTGTTGCTCCTGTAAATGTTCAAAGCACTTCATTTTGTGATTTTATTAGTGTTTTCTAAATGAGATTTTAATTGTATTCCTTGTTTAAAGTCATAATATAATTCTGCTCAAAATGTATTATGGTGGTAGGTACAATGTGAAGGGAAACTTATTGCTACAGTGCCAACAATGTTATACATAACCTTATACAGTCTGGGATAGAAATGTTGCACTTTTTTTAATTGCATATGTATGTGTTTGTTTGAGAGATGGAAATCATTTTAAAATCTAAAACGTGCTGATACTATGCATTCAATTGTTGAATAAATCTATGCATTCTAATGATATGGGCTTGGGATTTAACTGGATAATCTCTTGCCTTTCAGAATCCTTCTCTGAAAAAGTAAAATTTTTACATTTTAAGTATTTCGAACACACAATTTTAGAATCGAGGTGGCATGGATGGTGCAGTGGGTAGCACTGCCGCTCACAGCAAGGAGGTCCTGGGTTCAAATCCCCGTCAGCCAGAGCCTCTCTGTGTGGAGTTTGCATGTTCTTCCTGCGTGGGTTCCCTCCGGGTACTCCGATTTCCTCCCACAGTCCAAAGAGATGCAGGTTAGGCTGATTGGAGAGTCTAAATTGCCCATAGGTATGAGAGTATGAGTGTGTGTCCTGCGATGGACTGGCGACCTGTCTAGGGTGTATTCCTGTGACCCTGTTCAGGATAAGCGGGTTAGGATAATGAATTAATGAATTAATTAATTTTATAATCGACAAATCACACCAAAATACTTTCAGAAAACAATCAGATTGCAAATTATAGCATCCCAAAATTACATACAGAAATCTCTAATATAATCACAAAAACAGACAACTGTATAATTTTTCAATTTCACACAAAACTACCAGAATCTTCATTTATGAAAAGTATCTACAGTTGAATAGTTTTCTTCAGTCCTACTGATGTTGTTTTACAGTATTCAGTGTTCAGCATATGCACCTGCAGTACAACTCCTCTGCCTTAATCCAACGTTTTGCAACGTTTTCCAACACTATTTCCCTTCACATCATCCCTATACACCAACTCTCTCCTATGTTCATACATGCACTGTCACCCCTTGTTTCGGTATCTCTTCCTCAGCTTGGACTCCTCGTTTTCTCATTTGTATTTCGTCATTCCTCCTGAACCCCCCCCCCCCCCCCCTTCCAGAGCACAGCTCTGAGCGCACACACACTGGGTCGTGCCAGCCCCCCTTCACACACACACACACGCACACACACACACACACACACTCACTGCAGAAGTATCAAGCGTGCGGACTGCACACAGTACGGGACCCCCCCCCCAGTCTGCTGGCTTGTCGTTTCCTGGGTGCCAGCGGTTTGTTTTGGAGTGCGGACAAAGCGGGAGCTGGAGGAGAAGGCTGAAGGAACTGACAGACACCTGCACCGCTGCAAACTGTGCAAAAATCCTTCTGTCTGCAGATCCACATTTCCTCATGCCGTGCTGTACTGTGAGTACGTCCACCCTCCGGCAATGAGAGGCGCTGAGTCTGGGGGTTGCTCTCTCTCTCTCTCTCTCTCTCTCTCACTGACTCATTTATCTATCCTCTGTCTCTCACTCTGCAGAAATTCCTTTACATTTCTGTTCAGTGGCTTCTTGCCATTTCTATAATGGGCTATTAAGCGCTGCCAAACCACTGGATCTCACTGCTATGTTGACCCTCAGTGATATAATGTTCTGTAACATTGTCCTGGAACAGGGGGTTACTGTTGGCAGGGCTCTTTTTCCTGCTTCCTTGTTGGCCAGAATCTCCTCATATCTTCTAAACAGACAGGAATAAACCAATGGCAGTGCAGTTTGTTGAAGGAAACAATGTATTAATTTATATTATAGACGGCCCTGAAAGTGACTGTAAAGGTAAATCTGTTAATCTGCTTCAAATTACATTGAATGTCGTTATTATGGTATGTATTACGCATGAGAATTAGAGAAATCAAATGCATTGCAATATCAACTTATATATCAGTCTAAACATTTCCATGTATTCCTATGTGAGCTATTGGGTCAGGGTCCTTGATGACATAAATAATTCCCTGATCAAATGGGCAATAAATGTTTTAGTCTTGTTGCATATCTCCCATAGTTTCCCATAGTTCGCTGTACAATTGATGCTTCTCATTCACCCATTCATACACACACTCACACACCAACGGCAATTGGCTGCCAGGCAAGGCGCCGACCAGCTCGTCAGGAGGAGCATTTGGGGGTTAGGTGTCTTGCTCAGGGACACTTCGACACAGCCCGGGCGGAGGATCGAACCGGCAACCCTCCGACTGTCAGACAGCTATGTGGCGGCATGGTGGTGCAGTAGGTAACAGTGTCACCTCAGAACAACAATGTCCTGGGTTCAAGTCCTGACTGAGGGGGGCTTTCTGTGTTGAGTTTGCATCCAACCTTATCCTTCTCCTATTCTCCCTCCTTCTCCAAGACAATTTACATTTTTGGAGGGGTTGGGGAGCGGGTTGAAGTGGTCCAGACCAAGCCCATACAGTCCTGACAATGTTTTAAATGCAGAATTTGACATGACATGACATGTGTGTTATTATAGTTATTTACATTACTCTGAATATATTTTGGTGGATGTGTAGTGTATACATCCCTCTGTAATTTCTGGTTATTCCTACATTTTTCGGCCACTTTAATAACAACAACAACAACCACTTTCAGCCACTTTAACAACAACAACAACAACAATAATAATGGAAATACATTGTTTCCTGCAACAATATTATTATGCTGTATATATTACTCACAGTCTGATTATTCAGTGTGATAATCCAGTCAGCAGACGTCACAGTGAACAAAAGTGTTAGAACCTGTAAGTGGCAAGTGCTTGATGAATTAAACGATATGGAATCTTTAAACAAATGACTGATGGATTGAGTATACCTATGGCCTTGCCCTTTCTGCTCCTAATGGGAAAATACTGAGCCCCAATAAAGTCACCTGTTGATACAATATGTGATTCCCTGAATCATGACTGACTGATGCACAGAATGCAGGGTAGCCTAATAACCCCCCAAGTCTAACCAACACAATAAACTACATGTCGAAATTAATTTCGTTTTGTTCTATTTAAAACATGAGTTAAGTGCTTAATTTAAAAACTGGGACGTTTTGAAAAGTTTTGAAAACTTAAAAAAACTGCCAACTGAATCGAAGCGGTCAAAAGATCTGACGTGGCCACATTGTAGTCTTTCCCTTGGTTGTGGAAATTTATATCGTTTTTATTGTTAAATATTAACATATAGTATAAATATTTAGTCATTTTTCAGCTTGCACTTGGAATTGATATTAGACTTTAATTCAAAGTTAATTCAAAGTCCCGTTTCTGACGCAACTGGGGATGTCTTATGAAATGCAACTGGAATATAAAACCCTCATAATGTGGGTTATATACCGGTATTTGCAATGTAGCCGAACTAGCTATGCTATGTATAACAGCGAGACTTCTTTTTCACTTCCTATATCCAAACGATAATTATACTTAAAGGTAATACCCCATGATGCTACAAATGGTCCGAAACCTAATGTGACTCTGAACTGAAGCGAGCTCCGCCCCACGTTAGATTTGCTCCCTCCTTTCCCAGGGCGACTCTCAATTTCTCAGGCATTTCCTGCCATTGCGTCTGGTAACAGCTGCATGGTTGTGGCTACGGCTCTCTGAAGGCATTAACTTACACGCTGGTCCGCTATTCGTCTCATAGCTGCACTAGCGTGAACGTCGCCAGCACCGGAATCAGAATATCAACAAAGCGCGTGGAAGAATCATTTTTATTAGTTTTCCTCGGAGTATTTAGGACGTTCAATGTTTAATGTAGTAAATACTGAGTCTGAGCGTTAGCTAACATGCTAACAATTTGATTTTACTCTTCACGTGTTACGCTTTGTTAGCGTGTCCATTGTAAACTGAACTCCATGGGCACGAACGTTCGGAGGTCGAAGACGCAATGTCAATAAAATTAGGAAGTTTGCTGCACTAGTAATGTACCAGACAGCATAGTGCGATTCCATGTGGTTTGGTTAACCAGACGTTTGTGATTCACTTGCAGTCCTAGGCACTGCTTCGCAATATTTAAGAATAGTGCAACGATATAATTTGGACGAAGCTGACCGTGAGCTACAATGTAAAAATTGTTGCCGTGTGGGATGGACCTATATTAAGCAAAAAAAGGTGAGACTTGTTACATGATCCTGTAGTTGGCTATGTTGTATTGTGTGAAATTAGCTTGCCACTAGATTTATCGATTATGTGTTTGTTTTGCTTAGCGTAGTTTAGAAATGGGATGTATTTGTAGTTAATGTATGATATGATTTAGGCTTAACTACACGTTTACAAAAACACATGAATTATCCACGCGGCAGAGATTTTAAACTGCGAGAAGCTTTTGCTGTAACCAAAGTAAAACCGTATACGACTATCGAATATCTGAATTGCAAGCGTAGGAATCCAAAATGTGACTTCTTTATAACTGGAATGGTATTTCATTTGAAATGAGTAATGTCCTGTGTTCACTTACAAATGGGCGTTTCTGGAATAGTAACCGTTCCTTTCATCCTTGGCATGGTCACAAGTCTCGCCTCAGCGCTCTGCATTTGCGAGCCCAACAGTTTGTCATGCTGTTGTACTGTATGTCAGGAGGACCAACATACCCATTCACTCCAGTAGATCAACATCGTATACAGTAGCGTAACACTTTTTGAATATTGTGTGATTGCATTCGTACAGTCTTGAATTGCAGTGTTTGTTTCCAGCGATTGTGTTCTGTTTTCCTCAGTAACCTGCTGGAGCAAAGTCCTCCGTTCTTTTCTGCCTGTGTCACACCTCTCCCTCAGGCTGCTTCATCTTCCAGTCAGCTTAGCCCCTATTTGCTATATCTATATCGTAGCCCAGAGTAGGGTTCTTAATGTGCCTGATTCAGACTGATTGTAAATCTGTTTTAAAAGGAGTAGTAATTCAGCTGTTATTGCTGCTGTGTTAGCAATCACAGATCCTCTTGGATTTATCCACACCTTCCTGGTGTGAAATAAGGCTTGGTGATGAAATGAACAGGAAGGCACTCTGACTTTATGGATAAGACTGAAATATATAGCTATTTTTATAGTAACGTGAGGCGTTTTGTTATTTGTTATATCCAAATTAAACCTAAGCCTATCACCCAGACGCCATCCATTAGTAACATCACCTGTGCCGAAGCGGTGACCCAAATCACAGTTGCTTCAGATGTAACTGTTGTGTGTGCTCTCAGTTTATTTATCCACAGAATCTAATAGCATACTCTTAAGTGGCATCACATAAGCTACGACTTTTGTGATACCGAGTGGAATCTACCCATTTCTACACAAAAACGTGTGGAAGGGGCTTCTGGTGCCTTCATGACATTTTGGGAATCTGCATTTTTCTGACTTCCCAATAAGAAATGTTTGATTTGAACTGTTATTCTGAGTCAGAATCTCGGGCATCTCCGGAGTACTGCAAGTTTGCGAGATGACGGCAAATGTCACAGCTGTGCAAAGCGTCAACTGAATTTTGTGGGGGGGGGTTTGCCATTATTCTGAGCATGTAAGAACGTGGTATGGTGAGAGGGACGCTAATTACGTCGCCCTTGTATCTGCGTTCCAGCCTTCAAACAGTGAATACTCCATTAGGCTGAAGTGCACATTCATTTCTTGACGTGTTTATTGTCTGCATCCCGCAAAACAGTTTGCTTTGTGTTCTGTTACATTAGTTGGGGACCTAATGTAACAGATGGCAGATTTCAAATTTTGAAAGCCACTGATATTTCAATTTCCATTACTTGCTAGAAAAGGAGAAATGGGACAAGTCTCTGTTCATACAATGCATTGTGTTGTGGGTTTTCTAATCAGGAACTGGGCTGAATTTAAAGGATTTGATGTACACAGTGAAGGACGTTATGTAGCATAATGTCTGCCATAACGGGCCGCTGTTTCCTTAGATTCTGAATGCCCGCCACAAACTGTGTTTGGAAATGCATGGTCTTCCACAGTGTTTGTCAAACTGTCCTTGTGGCTCCTTTATATGCTGGTGTTTGTTGCAGCCAATGTCTCGATCAGTTAAAGGTATAAAAGGTAATTTCTGACTTCTAACGGTCAAGAGAGGAACAGCAGCAACAAACACCTTCAAACCACAACACTGTTTATCCCTCCCCCTTCTCTGTAAACGTCCTGATGTTGAAACGCCATTGGCTGTGCCAATTAGAACCAATTTTCAACCAATGAGCTTGACTTATTGTACAGTCATATAATGCTTTGGTACAGATTGTCAGGCTGTCAACTGTATATTTTGAAACCAGAATTTAAGGATGATAAACACAGGCAGAGGGTGAGTCAACATGTCAGTGAGCCTTCTTCAATGATAGGAAGGGATTTACAATGGTCTTGTAACGATGTTTTAACACAAAAAATCTTACCTATTTTCCTTCCATTTTACAAAAACGTGTTGAAGTTTTTTCTCAACTTATTAACGTAGGTTTTCACTTGTTATGATTTGCTTTTGGTTTTGCTTTGAACTCTTTTCCACAAGAGATTTTGTTTCACTGCTTTCAGATGTTGTAGTTGAATCGTTTAAAAATGTCTTTGTAGATGAATCATTTGCCATATAGCACATGAAAACATTAGTTTTATTGAATTGATAACATGTCCTGGGATGTGAATATGGGGTATTTGGGTCAATGACGAATAAAGCTTCTAAAAAGTTTTTTTTTTAAAGTTTGTTCAAAATGGATGTAATGCATATTTTTGAATCTGGAACAATGTGTCTAAACAAGTCTCACTTGTTGTATAACATTTCAAAATGTTTAAAAACATTTTTGAACTGTGTTTTTAACTTCACCGTCCAAAAAATGTCAGGTGGCGCAACCAAATATTTGTCAATATATTTTCCCACTATTTATTTTAGGTAAAACTTTGGCAAGTATCCTTTAGAGTGTCTACAGTGCCGAACACATTATTCTTTTGTGTTTGTGTTTTGTATCTATAATAATTTAAGACTATTGCATTCTAGTAGCCAGGTATTTGCTATCTTTAGCATCCTATTTTACATTTAAAGACAGAAAAATAATTTCTAAAATATACGAATGAATGCATTAAATACAATAGCTATTCACATCATAGTTATCAACCATTTGTTCATGTTAACCTATTATTTATTGGTTTAAATATATATTTTACCTGGTCGCACCACCTGACGATTATCAGTTATCAAATTCATACATATAATTTAAAAATGTAATAAAGAGTTTTGTGATGAAATAACATTTTCCTAGTTTTACACTGGTTGTACCACCTGACATGGAAAGTGTTGCCAGCCTACCTACGTATTAAAACTAGCTATTTTTATCAGTATTTGAGAGAGTTGTACAAACCTTTTCACTCAGGTATAACTGTCACTTGGGGTCCTCTTGATGATGCAATATCCTGTTTACTGTTATTACCTCTTCATTTCATAATAAAAGCCCCATATTGACGGTTGTGCCACCCTGACATTTGAGAACATAGAAATAGCTTTAAAACTATTGGTACTTGTAAAACTGGTTTATTTGGAAGGTTTTAAACATAAAATCATGCCATAGCATTTTATTTTGAAATTATTGTCATTAAAATACTATTTTTAATAGTTTTCTTAGTCTGTACCTTTGCTCGGACAGTTGCGCCACCTGACATTTTGGCGGTTTGAGATGCCAAAACATGAGAAAAATAAAATTATTTGAATGTACTCAATATGTATTCAGACTAAATATGTTTTATAGAAGGACGTGATATATGTCATGAATTTATCTAATTATTTTATAAGGAAATAATGCACTCGGACACAGAACGTCATGTCATTGACCCATTTATTCATGTCATGAGTAACCATTTCTGGTATAATGTGGATTCATAGGGTTTTAGCACCCTTAATAGGGTATTCATTCATCCCTCAAAAGGCATTAAAAGTGTTCAATTAAAAAATTACAGTTTGTTACAAATCAGCAGTGGCACTTGTAGCTGGAATGAAAATCAGTCTACACGAAAATCCCTGATCTACCCTATACACCATGCAGCTGTGTTTTTGGTGTAATATCGGCAATATTTAATATTTACTATCAAAAAGTCTGTATTGTGGAATGTACAATAAAGAACCTAGTCATGACTGAGCCGTGCTGATAAGAATGTACATGTGGAAAATATGCTCCGTTATCCATCCTCCCTCTCCCCGCCCCAAATAAACAACCCTGATCAGGGTTGGGGGGGGGGGGTGCGCCAGGGCGCTGGGAACACAACGTCTGGTGACATTTGAAATGGCGAGTGTGAATGTGAGCGTGAGTGCTGTGGGGGCTCCCTGATGCTTCGGCTCTTCTTTGTCCTTTGTTCTGTTAATAAGTGTGTCTTTCTTCGCTCCTCGGTCTCCTTTCCTGCCGTCTCCGTGCCTCTCCTCTGTGCGGGCAGTGCAGTTCCTGGAAGGGTAGGGGCAGCGTTTCCTGGACACCGCGCACTCTGACTTTTGCCGTTCTCCCGGTCTCTCGCTCGTCTCTGAAAAGTGCCGTTTGCTGATGAGAGGCGCGTCATCCTTTGTTTCCGCTCTGTCCGCGTCTGGATTCCAGATGTTGACTGCATGCAGACGGGAGAGCTTGGAGCTGATTGGCAGCCGCGTAGCAGCGAGTTGGATTTGTTCATTTCTGAGCAGAGAATGGCCTTTTTTTTTTTTTTTTTTTTCAGATTTCAATACCGCACCTTAATTCAGCCATTTTACAATAAAATAAAAATTATTTGGGATAAAATTATTCCATTCAAATCAATGTGCTATGTTGTTTCGGAAAATAGCCTGTCAAATAGTTTTTTATTTTTTGCATCTCTTGAAACAAAGTTTCCTTTGTGTTCTGTTACATTAGTTGGGGGATCAGCTTAAAGCATGACAGCAGTTTGCAAATGTTTGAAAGCCACTGATATTTCAATTCCCATTACTTGCTAGAAAAAGAGAAATGGGGCAAGTCTCTGTTCATACAATGCATTGTGTTGTGGGTCTCCTAATCAGGAACTGGGCTGAATGTAAAGTGACTTAATGTACATGGCGAAGGACGTTATGAAACATAATGGCCACCTTGTCTCCTGTTTCCTGCGTTCTGCTGGCTGGCATACTTTCTTTACATTGTTTTTGGAAAAGGCTCCCTGGTGGAAAAAAAATAAAATATATATATAATATATTATATATATTTGTATGTACTGTTTAAAATTATTGTCGAAAATATGATTTGTGATCCCTCCTTAACAAAACAAAAAAGATATTGTCCAGTGTTGAAGCATTGCATAGAGGGGAAACAATGATCGAATCTAAAACAGAAAATGCAGGCCTTTCCACTTCCAACAAGAGACCACCTGCACAGTCGAGGTGAATGTTCTGAACAGTCTTCCTGTCTGCAGCACCCGTCACCTCACTTTCGCTCCTGCTGAGAGATTGTTTGTAAGAAGGGTGTGCTAATGAGCTGCAAGACAGAATTGAGCACTGCTGAACCTGCCATCTCCCACATGTGCCTGCCTGGAGTGGCCTCATTGCAGTGTTTCTGGCTGCTTGTCCAGTTGAAATCTCATGGAGATTGATGTCTGTGAAATTACGAAGCTTTCTGAGTTGTACCAAGTTACCTTTTTCCACGTGAACCTCACATGTGAAATGGCTGAATTAAGGTGCGGTATTGAAATCTGACAAAAAAAAAAAAAAAAAAGGCCATTCTCTGCCCTGTTTGGGAAAGTATTGCAGTGCTTCTGGAATTATTGAAAATGTTCTTAATTCATAATTTATTGGCAAGTTGCCGAGGAGGCAGAAACATACTTACTGGGCCCTTTTCCCTAGTAGCAGATGCGTCAGGTGGGGTTGCCTTGACAACAACTTAACCGAGGTTAAAGGTCAGTCTGAAAGCTGGTCATTTCTGCCACGGACAGATTGTATTTCTGAAAACGGGGAGGCCCTAATCTGAGGATTTGTGCAAAGCCAGATGTCTTTGTGGGTGAAAGAATGCTGATGTGTGGTGCCCAGCCAGGGAGAGACAGACACACTCTGTGTTCCCGCTCGCAGTCTTTAAATATGTACAGCATCCTCCATTACGCTTGGGCAGAGGCTTTCTGGAATGTGCCGTGTCTTCTGAGGACTGCAGTAAGTGCTGACTGGCTGTTCCTGTGCTGTAGGGTCTCTTGTGGAAACCGTAAAATGAACCGGACAGTGAGTAGATTTGTCATTTCGGCTGGTCTTTTCTACAATGCCATTGTTTCTCTTACAGCTCTACTCTACTCTGAGTAAATTCAAAGAGAACAGGTTTGAAGACAAAAAACAAATGGTGCTGAGGTGAAGTGTTTCACAGACCTTGAGTGTGAACAGGAAGTCAAACTCTGGAGCCACTTCCTCTTTTCCGTTATATATTCCTTGCCGGTCTGAGCCCAAACTGCATCCATGCATCAGGGTACAGGAGTGGGAAGAACACGCTGTTGACCCCCCACCCCCCCTTTCAGAGCTTGTATCTGATGGGGCTTTACTGTGGGAACTTCCTGTTTCTTGCAGTGATGATTCACCAGCTGCCTTGAGCATTTTTCTTTTACATTTACCTTACATGAATTTCTTTCTTTTGCATTTTGTTATGAAAATGTGGATTCCACTTGGTCCATGAACAGTCAACGTGGGTTGGTGAGTACTGTGATGCTTGCTGTTGCTGTGTTGTACTACACAACACAAGTAGAGATGTAGTACTCTAATCAGAAATTTTAAGGGACTGTTAGTAATGCTATGACATGCAGGTTTTAAGGCTTGAGTATAGAGACCTCCTCAGAAACCCCATGTCTGCTCCTGCTGAGAGAATATTTTTGTTAAACCTGAATCTCTTTGAAGACTTTGTTGATGTTTTCTACTACTTCATTACTGTATTTAGGCTAAATACATTGTGGAGCTTTAAGCTGGATAGCATGAGTTAAATATTCTGCTTACAGAGAACAAGTGAGTGTACTGCATTCTAAATGCTACCATCGGATCATTCCACTTGTTGCTCATAACTTTATTGATTGCTAAAGGTTTGAGAGAGCGGGAGTGCTGATCGGCTTGAACAAGTATGGAGAGAAGCCATATTAAATAGACAGTTGCTGATTGTGGAAATGCCCTTCGTAAAAAAGGGAACTCGCTGTGAACATCCTGCTTATGTCCAAAGACAAACATCACAGTGTACTATAATCTTGGTGGTCTGCTTTGCTGGTGATTCTTTCTCCCAGATGAACTATATTTCACTCACTGTGCTGCTGACCCTTAAGAGTGATAATCTGGGTGCCTATGGCTTTTTTTAGACCCATTTCTAGACCACAGTCCAGAAATTACTGTGCTCGAGAGACAGGACGTCTCCTCAAGGAACACTGCCCTGTTTGTGTAACCCGCTGTTTCCTGATGATATCGTGTTGATAATGACACAAGTTCACAGATAAAGCAGATTCTGCAGTGGCGCAGGAAGAGGCAGTATCCCCATGGATTCAGCAGAGCTTGCAGGTTTTTTTTATTTTAATTTATTTTTTGATGTGGATCACTGTGTGGACAACTGATTGGCCCAGGGGGACATCCACAGCAGCTGTGATTTCCCACAATGCCCCAGGATGAGGAAATGAGCGCCCTTGATTTCCTCTGTTTATTGAACCTGTCCCAGAGGCTAAATGTTCACATGGCATTTAACCCTCAACAGTACTATTATTATTATTATTATAATTATAATTATTATTGTTTATTAATTTAGCAGGAGCTTATATCCACCAAATTTGGTAGGGTGCATGAAGTCTCATAAGACTGTTGTGTCAGTTTTTTACAAACTTTACTAAATATGATATAAGAAGTCTATTTTGCATGCAAAAGGTTTGTGTGTGTTTGCATGAGTGCGTGAAAGTACACCGTGGGTCGCCATGCAGCTGTTGGTGAATCGGATAAAATGCTCCATCTCCGATCAGATGATCACTTTTGACATTTTCACGCGTGAGTGAAATGTTAATCTGCAGTACTGCAGTGCTTATAAAGTACAGCACAATCCTGCATTAATGAATTAGACATGAAGCACAGTTCTGTCTGTAATGGTTTTAATCTGCCTCGGTTCCTGATATGATTATATTATATCTTATTATGTTATTTCTGGTTCAAAGATGTCCTGGCGGTGTGATATGAGGACACTGCAGAAAGGCAGGCTCTGGCGTCCAACATCAGGAGCGCTCTGGCCTATTTTTCCGTCAGCTGGAGCCGTGTTTGAGCAGAGGAGAGTGGAAGACTGCTGACACAAAGCGCACATAATTGGAGCTTCGTTCGTAGAATTGCGTAACATGGGGGGATGGCTCCATCCGCATTTAACTTGGGTGTTATTTTTGGGATATGTTCATTGCTTATGGGAGTTGGCAACAACAGCACTGTTACTGTGACTTAACAAGCTAGGATTGTGGTTCGAAGCAAATTCCTCCATTGAGTTTTTGTGGAGACCAACATCATAGCTGAAGTATAACTTCTGCTCGTAAGTAAAGCCCTGGAAGGAATTCCTTCCCTCAATATTGACCATTGTCAAAGGTCCTAACAGTTGCCGTATTGAGCTAATGCTGGATGTGTTTGTTGGGTACAAAGCTGCTGAGAACTGAATTTAAAATAGCCGCCAGTCTGGTGACTTTCCACATCTTGTTCTATAGAAGGCCTCAGGGTTCGGTTTAAGCTTTAAATGCTGCAGTACTTTCCGTTACTGAGTGTCTATGATTAGGTCTCTGTGGCACTCCAAGAATAATCACAACTTACCCATCTCTTTACCCCGCCACAAGTGTAGGGAACCAATAGATTTTTAGATTGGAGTCCTGGGGACTGTTCCAGCCTGCACTGATGACCTAGGTTTGTGGGACCTTATTACGTGGAAAGGGGAACAGCCCTTGGTAGGAAGACAATGTTTGTTGGACCTCCTCCAGTCTGGGCATGGAGCTCTCCTCCTGCTTTTTAAATAACAGGACCTCCTTGGCACTTTAACTCAAGTCGGAAATGTGAAAGATGAGACTGTTTGTGGACCCCAGGGTCTCCGAGACACGATTAGTGGTGCTTTCATTAGTGGTGTGGGGCTATCGGTGGTCACACCTAACACACCTTATTAACACCTGCAGTTCTGCTCAGTCTTGGGGTTGCAAGGTCTTCATTACCCGTGTTTCCTGTGCCAAGAAATCAGCACCAGGTGTCACAGCAGCTGAAGGGGCGCCTCTCTCTGGGGGCGGACACCTGAGTGCCTTGGGGCAGAGAGGTTGCTGGAGGCGTTAATTGGAATTGCATTTTGACAGCTGCACCATAACATAAATGTGCCAAACTTGCTCTGGCAAGGTGTGTTTTGCCTGATGTTGTTGATGCTGAAATGGCCTGTGTTGTTTCTGGAGGCTCCAAATGAAAGTCTTGGGAGAATAAGAGCGTTTCAGCAGTAAGAGTTTTTCACACAAAGCACAGCTGTTTTCATCACCTGTCCAGGTGCCTTTCTCTGCCAGATATTTCTGCTGCTGTTTTAACTCTTGGTCGATCTAATGGACAGGCTATCCTTTGAAGCACTTTCTTTGAACTCTACACTGGCATTAAGCTGCACCCATAATTTGTAGAGTTACTTCATGATTGCTGTGGATGATGGATTTGTGTTCAGGTCCATCCAGGATCTTAATTTTGAGAATTTAGTCTAATTCTGTTTTGATGAGTTGTTTTGCAGTGATATAATGATACAAGTTCGGTTTGTATCATTATGACTGCGCATTTTTAGGGTTGCGCAATATTTTCAGTGTTGAAACAATGAGGGAAATAATCCAATCTGCTGACCTTACCGACATAAAGATTCTGAGTACATGGTTTTTAATTTATAAAAGTATTTTTACATGCATTGTTTTTACATTATGTTGCCATACGCTCGTGTTTCTCTCTCTCTCTCTAGCTGTTACTCTCTCACTCATTCGCATATTCTACTGCATAGACCTGGGGATGGTTTGCAGCTTTTTTTTCTTTGGCTGGATATGCATATACTGTCGTATTGCCGCTACAGTGGGATTTAAAGGTGTAGTTCCATATTTCCTTGTGCTGGAGAGCACTGGAGTTTGATTGTGAATAAGAGGGAGCATGCAGTAAAGTGTATTTCCCCTCAGGGTCAGCATGTGTGCTGCGTTAGCGCCTGGACTTTGATCCTGTACGTTGTTTTGATGGAGGGCGTATTAAAAACTCAGCTTATCGCCCTCCGCAGTCCCACAGCCCATTGTTAAGAATGTAAACCAGCATTGAGAGGGAAATAACTGGAGGGAACAAGATCTGTGGCTACAGCAGCAAATGGTGTTTACCACAGGTGTGTGGAGGGGCAAAGAATATACAGTCCCCTCAAAAAGTATTGGAACAGCAAGGTCAATTCTTTTGTTTGTGCTATACACTGAAGATAAATCTAGATTTGTTAAACAACTGAGAACATATCATCTTTTGTATCAGGCCACCCAATGTTTAGTAACATATAGGTGAAAATACCAGGAATTAAAAGCTGAAGTAAATTCGGAATTCAAGTCTTGTGTTCCTCTTTCTCTCAATCCAAAATGTGTTTAGTGTATTACAAAAATTGACCTTGCTGTTCCAATTCTTTTGGAGAACACTGTATATGTGTACTATCTATGTATATGCTATAATTTGTGCCTGTAGGCAGGGCCATAGCCAGGGCAGATTCAGGTCCAGAAGCATAAGTAGAGTGTCTTTATTTTATAGCTGTATTTTTGTACTTGTAAGTTTCAGACATGTGATTTCCTGCATTCTGGTGAATTTCTAATGCATGTGAATTGCAGTGTAATCTACGAACAGCAAATCAACTTTTAGGACAAATAGTTTAAAAGTTTCTGGAGAAAAAAAATTAATTCTGAACTATTTTCTAAAATAAGTAAATAAGACGAGTAACTTCAACATAATCCAGTGCTGCGTTTGTGATTACTGATGAGGTTAATGTTACAAGCTAGCTAGTTGTTTCAGAGACGTTTTGCTTGGCAACAGAGCTACACGCTGCCTGCTACCTTGCTGCCAATTAGTAAACCACACAATGCAATATTAAATTTAGCGTTTGATAACAGTGAGTGTTAGCTAGCAAGCCTGGTTAACTAGCTAGCTAACATTAGATTACATTAGCTAACTCTAACTAATTAGCTAACCTTTAGCTGATACAAAATTATACTAAATGTCATCCGGAAGCGCTGCTGTCCCACAGCTAGTGAACGGACCGGCTAAACAGATATGTGAACATGGTAAATATGTAAATATTTACCTAGGGTGACCATATTTTGGTTTTCAAAATAGAGGACACTTGTTAGTAGACACTAAAATGTTACTTACTGCTAGTAGACTCTCGTTCTTATCCCTGCGACTATCGTGACAGAAACACAGTCGCTTTTCACTGAGGAACAAGTTCTAACAAGTCTTATTTGGCAGATCGATATGACCTTAGGGCCTACAGAGAATTTGCTCAGATTTGTCGATTATTTTGCCGAGGCTATGCTCTAACATTAGCTGAATAGATTCGTTGGCAGGGGGATTTTTAACGATAAAATCATGTTCATCTCACACACACACAAACACATTATGCAAAATGTCAGCTTGAGAGGGAAATTAGCGACCTCGCCGACCCCATAACTGGCTGCAGGGTGCCTGTAGGTAGTGTTGCATGAATTTTGGATCAGAAGCAGTAGGGCTCTCACTGCAGATAATCCTGAGGACAGACTCCTGGAGAGGAAACAGTGCCATGCCTGGTCCAGATTCCTATGAAAAGCTGGGTGGGGCCCAATCGTGTGGTTTGATGTTAGGGGCTGGCTAAGACTCATTTCAAACACAACAAAACCAGGCGAAGGCAGATTGGACGTTGCTCAATGAAATGGGCTTAGGTGTTTTACGTGTGTGCCTGTGGGAGAGTGCTGCAGCCTGTCTGTTTCCTCCCTTTAATGCCCCAGCTGCAGCCCATTGCAGCAACACAAAGCATTCTCACAGTGTTGCTGCAATAATGTGGTAATGTTTTTCAGGCTTCAGGGTGCTGGCTGTACGTGTAGGTGTCCAGTAGATTTTTACCTGGAATTCAATTAATTTTCTTTAGTCACATGCTATTTTGAGTAGTTCCATATATATATATATATATATATATATATATATATATATATATGGATATATGCCCAGTACACAAGGTAGATGGGCCAAGTCTGTCACTACTGTACTGTTCCACAACAACCTGAAGTTGTAGTTCATTATGTAGCATCATGGCAGCACAATAACATTTTTAAAAAGGCTAGTGTAACTATATGTTAACTGCATTCTGACCTGGGGTAAGGCGGGGAGCACAGTTAGCTACTGTTTGTGCACGTTGTGCAGGCCTGCGAGGGCCAGTTATGTAAGAAACAGGATCTGCCAAACAGGTGTGCTTCTGCCTTTCAGCATGGAAAACGGCCTGGGCTGATGCATGATTACATTACATTTAATGAATGGCATTTGGCAGACGCTCTTATCCAGAGCAACATACAGTTGATTAGACTAAGCAGGAGATAATCCGCCTCTGGAGCAATGCAGGGTTAAGGGCCTTGCTCAAGGGCCCAATGGCTGTGCGGATCTTATTGCGGCTACACCGGGGATCGAAGCACCGACCTTGCGGCTCCCAGTCATGCACCTTAACCCCTACACTACAGGCCGCGAAGATGCGACCGTTTTCTTTAAATGACACACTAGTTGGCTATCAAAAGCACCGGAATGCGTTCACAGGAATTTTCATGTGTCAGAACCGCACGGCAGATTTAAGCTGTGGCTTTGGTCGCCGGGGAAAATAAAGGGCAGTGTACGCATTCCCAGAATGCGCTCTAAAGACACCGTTCCCTTTTGTGGGAACCGAGCGAGAAGAAGCATAGCCTAGAGGTTGACTAGTACATGCTAACTCCACCTGTGTTACAGTACCTAACTCCACTTGCTTCGTGAGCTCTGCTGGGTTGGAGGGTGGTGTGATTTTGTGACATTGCGCTCCTCCTAGTCTACGTAAGTCTTCCACAAAGTCACCTCACCCACTGTAGTGCATGTGAAAGTGCCCGAGGTGAATATAGAGTCAATAGAGATACTAACTGCTGTGTGATCTGGCCTGCGGCCAACCCTGCTGCATTTGTGACTGCCAGCGTTCTGGAGGCACTAGTAATACGCAGCTCATTAGCATGTTGATGAAGTGTGTATGGTTGACAATGGATAGTGTGAAATACGTAGGGTTCATAATGGATAATGTTAAGTGAGTATGGTGGATACTGGATAGTGTGCAGTGTGTAGGGTGGGTAATGCATAGTGCAAAGTATGTAGGGTGGGTAATGTGTAGTATAAATGTGTAGGCTGTGTAATCGGTAGTGTGAAATTTGTATGGTGGGAAGATAACGGTGTAAATGGAAGGTACAGCACCTAGTGCAGAAGGTTCTTTTACAGGTTGTTGGTTTCTTTATGTAACTGGGACATAGTGTTCTCCTTTTAGAGTGGGGGTGTCTGGAAGGATAAGCCCATTTACGGGGTCTTAATTCTTTCTTTGTGAACAGAGGGGAAAATGAGATGTTCCACAACACAAGAGAGCATATTGTACTGCACTCCTCTGTTAAATGCAGGGAAAAGTGAGTTCTTGGTTCCCTTTTGTCCTGTATTTGATCTGAAGAGTTTTTGTGCCTGATTGAACACAATGTCCCACTTACACACCATTGGTGCTCTTGAGTAACTGGCTAGAAGCACGTCCGGCCATTTCAGATCTCCCTGTATAGATAATGTCTTTGTGGTCTTGTAATGTGGACTGTCCTCAGGTCAGTCTGGAAACCCAGAATGAAATTTTGGTCTGAGGTCTGCAATATTGTTTGTTGCTAAGGTTAAAATGTCTTGTTAATTTGCCCCAAATTTTTGTTGAATTAATCGCTGGGTGGTGTTATAACATGCAATTGTTTTACTGTGAGATATCTGAATTCAGAGGCGAATCTTATGCACAGGCCAGGCAGACAACTGCTTGGGGCCCCAAGCAATAGGAGGCCCCCGAGGGTGGCGTTTTAGGAGTTGTTGGTAACATGATGACAGTAGAAGTCAGTCAGAAGGGCCCCATGGGATCTTCTACTCGGGAGGGCCCCCCAGACTCTAGAACTGCCTCAATTTTAATTGCATCTGAACTGTGGCTGTTCACGGTATTATTCAGGTCAACAGCGATTTTTTTTTCCCAGCGCACACAGGGTGCATTTGTGAAATAACGGACAGGGCTGTTGCAGCAAGAGTCCTGCGTCTTTCCTAAACGTTCCTCTGCTTTTCTCCCAACGTCAGGCGGAACATGACCCAGTAGAGCCGTATACCAGTGTAAATGTCGGAGCTGGGGCAGAAGAATGACGGAGGGACTTTGGAGGCAAGTATGCTCGTGGCCGAGCGAGGTGTTTTGCGTGAGTGAGTGAGCGTGTGCCACTTGCCCTCCTGTCCGTTTGCGCTCAGTGAGCAAGCTTCTGCTATTCCTAGTCTTGTCTAACACACTCTGTTTGGCAATAAAACCGCTGTTCCACTGTGTCAACAGACTGCCTGGCCACTGGCCATGTGTCCTTTTAACATGAGTATATACAAGGCCATTTCCTTTCTTCTTTTTTTTCCCAATACACTGAATACATTTGGGGTTGAGCTAAAAAGATGAACATGAGACAAGAGTTCAGAATTCAGCTTGCATTTCCTGGTATTTACACGTAGATGTGTTACTACTACTACTACTACTTAGAACATAGCACCTTTGGTATCAGACCACACAATTTTTAGGTGAGCAAAAGTATTGGAACTGAGAGTATTTAAGTACACTTAGCATATCCCTTCCAGGCTTTTACTGCAGCCTCTTTCAGTTGTTATATGTTTTGTGCGGTTTTTTTCCCTTCAGTAACCTCTTCATGAGGTGAAATGCATGCTTAAATCCTTCCACTTTTTCTCCTTAATTAAGTCCTTTCTTGTGTTGACAGTGTGTTTTGGGTCATTATCTTGCGTCAAGATGAAGTTCCTCCCAATTAGGTGGACGCGCGTTCTTTGGCCCGCATAAAAATTGGGTGGTCTGATACAAAAGGTGGTATGTTCCAAGTTGTTTAACAAATCTAGATTTAAAACAATACCAGGAAATAAAAGCTGAAGTTCTCATGTACATCTTGACCCGAGACTCAATTGTCTTCAGTGTATAGCAAAAAAACACTAAAGAATTTACCTTGCTGTTCCAATACTTTTGGGGGGGGACTGTAAGGCTTGTGCCCCTCATGTTCTCTAACAGCGGTAGTGTAGCTGTCTGTCCAGGCCTTCTTTTCTGTATTTAACTTTATTTTTCTCTCGCCCACACTTTGGATCACCTTGTGTCTGACATATGCCTGTCCCGTCAATATAGTGTCATCTGTCAGTTCATGGGGAGGCACGCTAACGGCCTGATTTATTTTAGCACATGCAAAACCCTTTAGCACATGCTTAAATTAACCCAACCAAAGATTGTTGACCAAGCATTGTGTGCTGAAAGGTTTTGTATGTGCTAAAGGTTTCAGTAAATCAGGGCCTCAGTACATACTGCAATTATAGAAAGTGGGAAAAATAGACTGCATTAATTTTTTCTCTGGAATAAGCCATCTGACCTGTACGGCTATTGCAACTACCCAGGACTGCCCCACAGGGCTGCCACCCACAGTTGGAGCACAGGACAGTGTGTTGCACTGTACTGAGCATAAACATTCTGAGATTATGGGCATTGAAAAGAAATGAGAAGGACATTTATAAATTGTAGTGAGATTTTAAAACCGGCACCCATAGTTCTTCACAGTAAAATGGAACAGTAAGAATAAATGCATTGACACAGAATATTAAAAGCAACTGAGTGGGTATGTGATAGACCTGCATCTCCATGCTGTGCCGTCTACCTCTCTGTTCAACATTCTAGAGAGGAAACTGTGAAAGATATACTTGCCTTCATCTGAATTTAGTTTTTTTTTTTTTTTTTCTGACTTCAACCACCAGGCCCACAGCCAGGAATCTATTTCTGTCCGTCTCAGAAAACAGCATGCCGTGCTTTTTTCAAGTCAGCCGCTGATCTGAGCATAATGTAGCTTTTTTCCCTCTTGTTGGCTGCCTGCAGTCTCATGTAAGCCTGCACTCACATGTTTCCAGTGGCACTTTTTAGGAGGATGAAACGTCCCCAATGCTGATGAAAATGGGGCATTTTCTGATCTTCTGGCCTTAGCGATAGTGCTGGCTAGTCAATTGTAACGTCAGTCTGAGGACTGCATACGCTGTAGAACTTTGGCACACTGGTACAAACTTTATTTGCATCAGCTTTCATGTCTCTATGTGAATAGGGGAAGAGTGGGTTCACAGGGCACATGCAGGATTTCAGAAGTACCGTAGCTGCTTATTGGAAGTTCAAGAGGTTTAGTAATGGAGTAGTCGGAAGCTATTACCTTACTCACTGCACAGGCAAAGCAGACCATTTAACTCAACATGACTGAGCATCACCCGTATTTGGCAGGGTGGGTGGTTTTAATTTCAGACCTTGGCAGCATTTGAACCCAAGAACCCCCTGGCTATGTGCCTCTCAGACACATTCCAAGGACTCCAAAACTCCAGAGCAGTATTGCTTTTGCATTGAGCACGTTGTCCATGCCATTGCCTTGTAACATGTTGTCTCAGCCTTAGGGCTGTTCATGGAATAATGCCTGATCAGCTTGTGACTTTAGCATCATTTGTCATTGCCTTTTCTCATTAATTGAAATTGATCGCAGTAAATTGCTTCACTGTCCTACAGACAGCCCATTGTAACATTTCAGATAAAAATACCTGTTCTTCCCAAGAGAGTATTCTCTTGGTCTTTCTGCTTCAAAAGCAGAGTGAAATTTCCATGCAGAAAATGGTCGGTTTCACAGTCTGTAACTGTTCTGGTTTTAGCTTCAGTTTTCATGGGGAAAAACGTGGCCTCTTTCCCTCACTCGTGCCTGGTTATGTGCATGTATGAAGTTTAAAAGGAGTCATACCGTGGGTATCAGTGCTCAGTGCTCTGTGAAGACATCAGCTTTCAGCTTTTAATTGCTTGCTGTAGAGTGGTAACACAACCTTACATTTGTTTTCTTACAGAATTACTCTCCAGGACAGGGTTTGGTTTGTGGAATTAATGTCAGCTGGTATGTGTGCTTGCTTTAGAATGACAGACCTACTATGACAGACACCTGTCTGTGTGGTTTGTTTTTAACACATTTTACCAGAAATTATTTTTAACTTACCATAAAACTGTGATCATAAGGTGTAATGGTGATCATGGTGTTTCAGGATCTTTGCACTTCCTGTCATCAGGGCCAGTGGAAACCAGCTGTCTGTGCGTGATGCTCGCTGTTCGTGTTTCTGAACATGATTCAAAGTTTGGGGGTGGCTTCACATTCTGAAATATATATTGCATAGGTCCTGAATATGGACTACAGAGAGAGGAGAAGACAGAGAAGACTAAGCCAGGCAGCCTATGAGACCCTCAACCCCAGCTAATTGAATCCAACACTATTGACAGATTCCCTCCTATAATACAGCAGGTTGATATCGAGTGATATGGATTCCTTGGTTTCATAGCACGGTTGGGTGACCTCCGATAGCATCGTTAAATAAGCGCAGCTGCTAGCACTGTGCTCAATGAGGCAGACGACAAATTAGAGGGGAGAGGAATATGAGTATCGGCTCCCACTAAAATGGCTGGACCTGTCAAAGCCATACAGCACAGTGTGGCTTTTTAACACTGGAAATATCAATACAGGATGACAGAGCCAGTGACCGGGGCAGGATCAATAATGTAGTAAAATATTTAGTTAATCTCCAGTTTACTGACAGTATATCACAGTTGACTGCTGCACAAGGGGCAGCTTACTTTACACCAGAAAAAGCACGAGATTCTCAAGTGTCTGTGACGGTGGCGGTGTGGAGTATTGATGACTTAGTGTTCATACTTCATACCCTGGTCAGCGCTGTGCCAGAGGTATGGTCCCATGTCGATGCCCCATCCCACCCTTCTCGCCCGGAGGTGTAGAATGACCTTGCTGCTGAACTTTAGCCCAGCCTCTCAAAAAGTCTGTGCAGAACCGATTCATGACATTTTGGGGCGTGTGTCTGAACATGGCACACTTTGTTACCAATGTGGAATATGAATGTTACTGAACACATCGTTTGTATGCAGGACCAGTTGTAACGGTGTGTGATGGTGATGGTGATGTATTTAATGCAGGACCAGTTGTAACAGTGTGTGATGGTGATGGTGGTGTATTTAATGCAGGACCAGTTGTAACAGTGTGTGATGGTGATGTATTTAATGCAGGACCAGTTGTAACGGTGTGTGATGGTGATGGTGATGTATTTAATGCAGGACCAGTTGTAACAGTGTGTGATGGTGATGGTGATGTATTTAATGTGCTGCTTTACAGAGGCTGGCCTGCCCATGCCCACGTAACCAGATCTGCTGCTAATGTTCCAGTTCTCTATGCGCTCTAAACGGCCAGTGCCTGTTGCCTTTTGTAACTGTTTGGGCCTCGATAACTGTGTTTGAAAAATGTATGAGGCTTTTTCTGGTCCTGTTGCTTTGAAGGCCAGTGGTCTTTACCATCTTCGTGTGCTGTATGTGTACAGTAACAGCTCTACTGTATATGGGACCCGCAGACACCTGTCTTTGTGTACCTTGTGACTTCCCCTGTGACTAACACTGCTTCGCTGGGTTCTGAGTGGCCAGCTGAGGCCCTTGTGCTTGGTGCTGTCTGTCTGGACTGTGACCATGCCAACTGTTGCTGGGTCAGGAGGTCATGCATTTTGGCCCTAGCGAAACTGAGAGAGGGAGGGTTTTGGTTGGCAGGGTATACCCTCCCTCAGTGCGCTATAGCAGTCTGCCTGTGTCGGCTGTAGGCAGTTAACCCTGAGGAGCAGACCTGGCTGCCTTAGAAGAGTCCTGCAGCAGTGAGACAGGGCTGCGGTTATGGTGCATTAGGCATTCCAGATTGGGGGCGAAATAAACATTGGAAGTAAAAAAGAAGCTCTGTGGAGCATACTTTTGCAGTTTAGCAGTTTCTGCATCAGACACTGGGCCAGATAGGAAACCTAGGCATTAACCAGAAATAATCTCTTTTCCCCGGGGTAGTGTTTGTTCTCTGAAGCCTGAGAATTGCTTCCTGAGGCTCATTGAGACTTTGAGATGGAAGGGGGTCACTTTTAGAGCAATGCAGCAGTAATCTGGCCTAGAACCCAGTCTGGCCCGCCATGGATTTCCTCCGAACACAGACAGCCACCCCCCACTGAGGGGGCCTTTTTTACTCTTTAAAGAAAGGTCAGACTGCCACCTCAGGAGGGGTGCTATTCAACCGAATCCTTCCCGCTGTCATCAAAACGCCCCCATTCTCTTTCACAAAGCGGCCGCTCACAATTCCCTGGGCGGTTTATGATTTGAACAACTGCCACTGAACATATCTGAAAACAATGAAAAAGAATATGGCTACCCTAAAGAGGGCAACTGCTTGTAGAGGGCCCATGCTTGTACATGTGTGGCATGAGCATGAACGCATTCCTGCAATGAGTGGCCTGCTCTGCGTCTGATGGCATGTAATCACTCAGGTGTACGACAGGGCACCTGGCACGGTGTGCGCACAGCATGCGAGGGACAATGTCAAATTGCACCCCCTTGTATTTCGCCCTGCCCCTCCCCCCTGTCAGCGTGAAATGCCATGGAAGGGCCTTCCCGTCATGCTCTCTGGCGCAGGGGGAGACTGACTGCAGGATGGATGCGAGCGCAGCGTTTGGGTCCCGCGGGAGATGCCCCTTCCAGCTGGGAATGACCTTTTCCCTCAGGATCGTTCCACAGAGTGCGTGTTTCTTGGCGCAGGCATCAAATAATCCCTGCTCGCGCATGCATCATCCTTTGTCTCGCCGTTGCTGGTGAAGACGAGGATCCGGTAATCCTGCTGGTAGCTTCACTGCTCTTACTCCACCGGCATTTCTTTAGTCATCTTTTTTTTTTTTTTTTCTTTTGCTTTGTGAATACTTTATTA
The DNA here is from genome assembly GCF_963514075.1 of Conger conger. Lineage (NCBI taxonomy): Eukaryota > Metazoa > Chordata > Actinopteri > Anguilliformes > Congridae > Conger > Conger conger. The sequence continues at coordinate 12,684,714 of NC_083765.1, forward strand.
TTCATAGTTTTAATTAAGCTTGTGACTACTATATTAAAGGGGGCCATTAATCAGTTTTGCAATTATGCACGAGTGCATTTGATAAATGTTTTGGCTGTAGTTAAGGTGCCCTAGAAACCGGACTGTCATTCATTCACTAAATGTGGCAGTTTTTGTTGGAAACGACAGTAAATCAAAGACTGCAATTATACGCTAAAAGCCCTAGTATATATGATGTTGTATGTATCTGTTTAAATACCCCTCTGGGCCTACATACCGTCAGTGCCTGGGCCCTGGCATGCCCTGCTCTCTGTATGAATGTGAGAGCTTCACAGCCCTCGGTGGTCCTCTGAGCCACCCCATCAAATATGGATGAGCTGCTGCATAATGGATGGGGGGAAATTAAGGAGGGGGGCATGACTGTGACCTTCACTTTGACCTCTCTCTTGAAGTCCTCGCTCCCTGTACGCTACGTGTCCCTCAGCACTGCTCTGCGGATGTGTGCTGCCGGAGAGGGGGAGTCGGGGGGGGGTGTCTCCTGCGGCATCTTGACCTCCTCTCCCACATGACGTGGTGGTAGTGGAGTTCCTGCCACCCTGCTGGCTATGTTCAAGACAGGCTCTGCACTTGGTTTCTGTGGCATGTCCTGACCCAGCTGGCCAGCGGTGGAGTTTCATGCAGACGACAATGCGGTGTTAGGGCCAGATAAGGAAAGGAAATGTGATGGCTCTTTCTTATCGGAAATGCTGCTCACACTGCAAAAATGTTCTGTCCTTAACCAGACTTAACTTTTTTTCCCTGAAGTTGAAACTATTGTTGAAAGCTTGTTTTTAGTTATTTGCTTGACAAGTGAAGTTTTCTTATGCAATTGGAAAATCTTGAAATGAGTCAAACTGTCTGACCTTATTGGCAATATGTTTGTCTTATTTAGCAAAAAATTATATTAAGCAATAGAAATAAGATTTTAAGTCGAAACATGAGACTGAAATACTTGATATTGACTTACTCTATTTTTGCAGTGTATCGGTTTTGAGATTTGCATTTGCTTCCATTACACTGCTAATGCTTTTCCGGCATAGGGGAAAAGCCAACATATGGATTAGCATTGTGGTTAATAAGCTGGCTTGAAGTTGGAGCACGACAGACACACAGTGGGACATTCTGCTCCATTTAGCAGATGCTTTAAAAGGTTGCTGTAAAGATTATACTTGCCATGTTGCCTACGCTCTCTGTCTCTGGGTATTTTGTTTGCTCGGCGCAGCTTAATTTTTTGGGCAAACTTGTTGAAGTTAAAGTTGCTGCTAGGGAAGCCAAGTACAAAAAAAAACAAGAGTCAGTTTGGATAATATGTCACCTGTCCTCTGACAACCAGTGCGGCTAAAGAGCTACTAAAGAGCTACATGTGATATTGAAGGCTGTCCTACAATGTTTCACCACATGCAGTACCATGTAATTCCAATGGAGGGAAGAAGGGTGAAACTGATGTAGGATTAGATGCCATGCATTTTTAAATATGTCTGGTGGTCTTTATTTTTTTAAATATGAAAAATTCTACAGGTCCTGGAGCATCTGTTGAGACATTGTCATCAACATCAGTACCAAGATATTTAAATAAAACAATGCACCCTTGCAATGAGCTTACAAGATTTCCATTTTCATTTAAATATTTACCTTTTGAATGCTATTCACATATGATTATCTGCTTATAAAAGTACACATCATGAAATATTAAGTGTTCATAGACAAGTTTGTACAATTTAAAGCACTTTTAATCATGAAATGCTAGTGCAATTCAATCAGAAAGAAGCATATGCTATTGCAGGTTGAGAAGGAACAGACTACGCCGAAGATAGAGTTGGGAAGATAAAATCCGACCTTCCTGATGTCTGTATCGTTACTTCCATGTTACTTGCTCATCTTAGACCTGATCAATCAGAAATGTCAGTTGAATTTGTATTATCTTTAAAACGAAATGAAACGAAAAACTGCACAAGATGGTGTTTGAGGGGAAAATGACAATCAAGTGAATATCAGCAGTTAACCAAAACATGAAAATACTTAACATGCCCTTCTCAGCCATCAATACAGACATAGGCGATTGATTGACAGCTCCTGGATCATATTGGGAGTTGGGATACTACAGAATGTAAAGTAATCGATGTGCTAACTGCGCAAAATGTAGGACAAATTAAATCAGTCGTTTAGCACATTGCACATTTAGTCGGGTTTCTCATACTTAGAAGGCCATGCTCTGCCAAACTTTAAACCACAGGCTGTAGGGTGGGACTGTGGGATGATATCACTGTACACAATAAAATTCTAATCAGTCCTGCATGGTGTTTCCTGTAGAGCTGTAACATATTGGCCAGTACCATTCTGCATTGGTCAGAATTGTTGGAGTGAGGTGCTGACAGGCCTCTCTGTGTGTGTTTCTAAAAATGTCCTCCTGGCCTCCAGAATCCGCTGTTGCTGGTGGAGGCCAGGGTGGCAGCTGGCACAAGGCCAGGCAGGGAAACCTTGAATGGAAAAACCAAGTGTTGAGAGAACGAGAGAGTGAGAGTGAGAGAGAGAGAGGGAGAGAGGGCCTGCTGCCCCCAGCAGGAATGGACAGGGCCGACCCCGCAGAGAGGTGCATGATGGTCATGGAGATCGGGGAGCAGCCGGCGGTCAACTGTGCGAAAGCTGAGAAGCACGGAAATGCTGCTGGTGTCAGCACCATATAAATGGCCTCCCGTTGAGGTGCGTGCGTGCGTGCGTGCGTGCGTGCGTGCGTGCAGCATCTCCTGGTTGAACTGTTCTCCTCCTAGTGCAGGGGTGGAAAGTGTCCGTCATGTGCCATTCTGCCAGTGCTACAGCGGGGCCTTCAGGCGTGGGGCCGCATGCCTCGCCATTCAGCTTCATTATGGCCTGAAGCAGGTCGCTTTTTTTGTTATGACGCTGAAAGTCATCTTGTTGAAGCCGTACCAACAGTCCAGTTTGCGAAAATGTAAAGAATACTTTTTCGTTAGTATTACTTAGAGAATGTTCTTTCTGGCTCTGAATCCTGGAATGACTCTATTTGACTGGGTGGCAATTAGTGTAATAATAACAGGCTGGATTTAAACCTGTGTGTGCATGAATAGCCTGTGCTATTGTAGTAACAGATTTTCCTCCCCACAAGAGCCATTGATCAGCAGTGAGTCTGCAGCTGAGTCACCAGCGTGGGGGACAAGGTTATGGGCCAATTCAGCAATCCACTGTAACCTTGTGGAGGACGCCCACCCCCACCTCAAAACCTCTCAGCTTGGGTTTATGAGTGGCAGACGCATCAGTTTTTCTATAGGAACATAGGTCCGAATTAGGTCCTTTGGTTACTCAAGATAAGTGTCTGCTAAATACAACGTAATGTCACAGTGCGCACACTCACACGTGCACACTCACTCACTCACACGCACATACACACACGCACACACCCTCCCACATCTCAGTCTCGGTGTATTTCAGTATGGTGTGCTGCTTCTTTTCGCTGGTTCTGCACGAGAGACCGGATTTCCCACTAGATCTTATACGGAGTTGTTTCACGCCCCTTGTGTCAGTATGCGATTGGTGTACATAAATCACTGTTTCATGCTCTGTAAACTCACAGCAGCAGTGGAGAGGGAGAGGGAGAGCGAGAGGGTCTGGGAGTGTAGGGTTTTCTGGGACATTGGAGTGGGTACAGTGCCCCAGTGTCTTGCTCTGTAGTGTGAATGTGCCGGTTTGGGAGTAGCACAGCACCATTGAGTCCCTGGGGTAGATGGCTATGTAGCCCCATACTGTATGTAGGTCAATGGGCCAGGCCGTAACCAAGAGAACACTTTCCACTGCCTTATGAGGGTAATGTTATTACTGGATGGTCTCCATCACCCAGGGGCCTACCACCATTTGACCTCTACCCCCAAACACAGAGTTCAGGCATCACCTGTCTGTCACTAACTCAGGGTCTACCATTCATGATTAGTCTTCTACAACTTACTCTTTTTATTGGTCGAAATTCTGTGAGAGTTCATTCACAGGTATACAGGTTATAGACATTCCAATTTAGGTAAATCAACTGTAGATAGACATGCCCACACTGTCACCATTGTGTGTGTGCATGCGTGCGTGCGAGCTGAAGAAACTGTGCAGCTGCCTGAATGCTGTTAACCAAAAAATTAATTTAAGGAGAACCTGAGCAAATATTAGTCCAGCACACCGTGCCCATGTGAGCGAGTCCTGCTGCAGTACCCTGGGAGGTGAACGGAGGAATATATTGTTTGTAAATAAATGATAACTTTTTATCCCTATTGCTGCAACTGCCATTGCTGCTGTACTCCAAGGTAGTTTAATGTTTAAAGTGGTGCCAGCGCCTCTGTTATGCAACCATAGCCTGTACAGTCAGCCGGAGATGTTAATAAATGCTGTATAATTATATTTGTATGGTGCCTTGCTTCCTGTGGAGTGTTAATGTTTCACAACACTTTTATGTGTCACCCATGTGTTCTGGTGGCATACACCTGCTGTTATAATATAAAATGGCGCATATTAGTCTGTTTAGGAGGAGGAGGGAGGAAATTTAGGGTGGGAGGGGGGTTGGTATGGGGGGTTGGGGGTGTTACATGGCCAGATTGACTGAGCCAGATGGGGAATTTCCGAAGGGGACACAGGAAGAATGTCCACTCTGAATTTGTGATGAAGTGCCACTAGACACTTAATCACCACAGATGGCCACCTCTTCAATTTAGTGCCACTTCTGGTGGTGATTGACAGCTGAAGTGACGCATGAGGATGTTTGAGATGGCCTGATTATGTGGTTCCATTGTGAGTTGGAGCTGTAGACCAGTAGAGTGTAAACTAGCACAGGAGTTACAGTAGAACAAAAGACAACTGTAGTGCACTGGAAACCTGGAGATACTGCAGGCCCTATTTCTCTGCGGCCCTGCAGTAAGAGTCTCTGCTCTCTGAGTATTAGAACTTTTATTTGAATCCCACTTACAGGCTTGCTGCAGTGACATCATCAAAACGCTGCCGTAGTACTGTGCCGAAGCAATGTTTTTCACTTTGTGGCTACATGTAAGCAACGTCGCCACAACATGGAAGAATGGCAAATTGCTTGGTTTGTGAGAGACTGAGGGGCTCATCGGAAATGATGGGGATATAATGAGAGAGCAGTCAAACAAGCCGCTCTGGAGCTGGCAGCTGGCCATGCCCAGGCAGTCACCTGAAACGCTTTATTGCCACGGAGTTTATGGAGTCAGAACAAGCCTTTGATTGAGCGCTTATTCTCAGAGAGCATTCAGAGCATTCAGAGCCTTTCGGGTCACCTGCCCCAGAGCACAGCTCGTCGGGCTGCCTCGTGCTGACCCGTGACTTCAGCGCCAGCGTGCGTGGGCAGGCAGCGTGATGACTGTCCCTACCACAGACTTCCCAAAACCTCAAAGTTCATCTCACCTATTTTTTATCGCGTATTTACACAAAAATTCTTACGTTTATTACTTTTTTTGCTAAATAAGACAAAGATATTGCCAAATGAGCCAGTTTCATTTCTAGATTTCAGACCCATTTCAAGATTTGCCAATGCAGCGAGAATTTCACTTCTTAAATGTAGAAGAAATTCAGTGTTGATGAAAGGACCATTGTGATAAGGCACTCTTATAACGGCATGGAGGTAATTCACAATACATCTGCACGGTGCATTCTCTGAAACAAAGCGGCAAGCCCTCCGACACATGTACTCTGTGTTTTACGTCAAAACTATACACTTGGCACATTCTATCTTGTTCCAGCCATGTACATATTCTTTTTGTTCCTGCTTAATCAACTCCTAAGAAAAAACGCTTAATCATAAAGATGTACACAAAACAACTTTATCTGACTACTGAAGAACAAACAGACGCAAACACACGTGATTGCTGAAACGTTATCCCAGTGGTGTACTTAGCCTTTCATACAGTAACTTAAAACAAGCAAATATTTGATATTTGTTATACAAGGTTGCCCTGGGAACCATAGTTTAGTCAAACTGGACAGCCTCTTTAGCATTATATAGCGGCCATTTGGGATAGTTATGATCTCATTACCTTGAAAGATTTACTGCGTACTGATCAAAGGCTTATATTTCAGTCTTACTCTTAGCCAGTGTCAACACTGAAAGAACACATTGGAGGCTTACATAATTTCAACTGTCACAATTGTGCTTATGGGTGAGATGTCTTCCCATGATCCATCTGAGACTGTCACCATGGTCACAAACAGGAGACAGGGAGCCAGGCCTCAAACCTGCTGTTGAGAAATTACCATCCATAACCCCCCGAATAAAGATCATCATGTGGCCCTGTCCATCAATCACAACACAGTGGCACCAATCACCTCACCCCAGTGTGGCATTGGTCTGATGCCAATGCTGTGGAAATGAGCCCGATAACATTTGCAGAATTTCTGTGGGCGGCATCATGACGATCATATTGTTTTCAGTCTGTGCCAGGATACAGTATGGCACTGGTTATAGTCCCAGACTCCGTTCCCTTGGCTGAGGCACAGTAGGCCTGATGGTGGCATGTGCGTTTCTGTCCTCTCCAGAAGACGAACACGGCCGGCAGGATGAAGGAGGAGAGCCTGTTCCGCCGACGGTTCTCGCTCTGCCCGACAGCATCCACCCCGCACAAGATCGACCCGCGCACGCTGACCCGCAATCTGTCCTACGGAGGAGACAACGACATCTACCCCCTCAGCCCTGGTAACCTCCAAGAAACCGTCAACTGAACTTCAGCACTAAAACAAAAGTTTAGTTTCAACATGATTAACATTAACATTTAGATCTTGTGTTCAGTAGAAGAGTAGTCGCCGGAAAGTTAAATTATTGGCTGCTTAATCATGCTGATGGATGATGGTAGGTTCATTAACAACTTAAGTTAATTGGCTGGTGCTAAAAACGTATTGAGTCACAGCTCCAGGATCATAGGTTTGTGGGCAGTACTATGGATCTCCTCCAGCTTCACATGCAGTACCACGGATCTCCTCCAGCTCTCCACCCAAGCCCTAGCCACCCTAAGAGTGGCCTGCTGATTTATAAGAGATTTTTACCCACAACCCCCCCCCCCCTTATGAGGATGATGAAGGTGTTGTGCTCATTCCCCCTCATACAGACAGAGAGAGCCTGTCAATTGGCACATCTGAAATCTCACCTCCTCTCCTCCATAACCTGGTTCCTTATGACTCATTTTGCTGGAACAAACACAAACTCTTCTATGTTTTTTCTCATTTTTGCTCCTTGTTCAGCGTAGAGCTCTTGCTTGCCGACTAATGTTGCATTACCTGCCTGTGTGTGTGTGTGTGTGTGTCTGTGTGTGTGTCTGTGTGTGTGTCTGTGTGTGTGTCTGTGTGTGTGTCTGTGTGTGTGTCTGTGTGTGTGTGTGTGTGTGTGTGTGTGTGTGTGTGTTTCAGCCAGTGACATGGAGCGAGATGGATTGGTTATACCTAGGGATGATCTGAGCCCCGCTCAGTCTCCAACCAGTATGGTAAGACACTTACACACCATGCACGCTACAAATAATGTCCCCTATACATCATACACCCTAATATGTGCCCTACACATTATGCACCATACTCACCATGGAGCATACACACCATGTGGTGTATAGGGCACATTACATTACAAATGCCATTAATGTAATGTAATGTGCCCTATACACCATAGACCCTACTATGTGCCCTACACACTATACACCCTACTCACCATAGAGCATACACACCATGTCCCCTATACACCCTACTATGTGCCCTACACACTATACACCCTACTCACCATAGAGCATTCACACCATGTCCCCTATACACCATAGACCCTACGATGTGCCCTACACACTATACACCCTACTCACCATAGAGCATTCACACCATGTCCCCTATACACCATAGACCCTACTATGTGCCCTACACACTATACACCCTACTCACCATAGAGCATACACACCATGTCCCCTATACACCATAGACCCTACTATGTGCCATACACACTATACACCCTACTCACCATAGAGCATACACACCATGTCCCCTATACACCATAGACCCTACTATGTGCCCTACACACTCCTACTCACCATAGAGCATACACACCGTGTCCCCTATACACCATAGACCCTACTATGTGCCCTACACACTATGCACCTTGCACAACATGCAAGCATTTCTCTGTTCATATGAGATGGTAGCTGTAGTATATCAACATTTTCTTCATCCGGGAGTCAAATGCAGTATGTATACTGTTAGATTTTGTTGTGGAACAGGGTGCCGTTGTATCCATACTGCGCTCGCATTCGTCCTGAGCTCTGGGCCCTAATTATCCTCCCATTCCTATGCCCCGATCCATGCTACTGTTCTTTAGCAGGACAGTCAGCCTCGTGGGACTCTTATCTGGAAATTATGCATTTAGGCAAAGGCATTTTGTCTCACTCATCTCACCAGTGATGAGTGCATTTGAGGTTGAGGGCAGTTGGCTTGTTATCAGTGTGTGTTGCACCAGATGAGTGGTTGCTCATTTCTCATTAAAGAAAACAAAAATAACAACTGTCACAGAATCATGTACACGTGCGGACCTTTTTTTCCTCCGAGGTGGTCCTGAAAGCATATGCCCACATAACATGGTGGCCTAGGACTGAAAATGGCGGGACATGTCATACGGATGAAGTCAGGGGTTGTGAAGTGCCTTTTAGTCAGTTTGAACTTCGCGTGTCAGTGTAGTGGTGATACACTACACGTTTGCATTCAGGCTTGTATGAGACATAAAGACATAAAGAGGAACGTTTGCTCAAGAACCACTAGTCCAGCTCTACACAGCACAATGCAAATCTGCATCCCTCTTCCCTCTCCGTCCTCCTCTGCACACGCCATATATAATCCCCCTCGCTCCGCTCCACACACTTGGCAGGGTGTGTTTCTGTAGGTGTGTTTAGTCATGGGGTCTGAAGTGCAGGTATGGATGAACACAGAGCTACTCAGGGGGTGTAATGCGGACCTGTCTGCCTGGGACTGTGTTCTGTACTGTGCTTTTCTTGGCATCTCGGGGGTGGGATCCGGAAGTGGAGCATTTCAGAGCCTGCGGGGGTCTACTTGAGCTGACTGCTGTGAGGCTCTCGAGGTTGAACGTCCTGCTAATGTTCATGATCTCACCATGACCGCAAATTCACAACACTGCACTGCACAGTTGCTTTTCCACTGGTCAGACGGGTGTCTGTGTTATATAAGGTAACAAACTCATTAAAGTGTTACATTCAGTGCTTAAAAAACAAGTCATCAACATGTTACCCCCATAGGCGTCCACAACTTTGCCCAGATAATAAATGGCTACCACCTCACAAGTTCTGGGGTAAAGTAATATCTCTAAGAGTCATAGGGCTACTTGTGCCTCTCTGCAACAAGACACTCACGTATCTCTCCCACTGTGTTTGCGCCCCCGCCCCCCCTCCCTCCCGCCAGATGGAACAGAGGGTGTTTAACGGCCATGAGAAGGAGTGTTCCTCCCCCACAGAGAAACTCGCCCGGAAAGAGTCTCTCAAAGTAAGCACCATTCACTGCCTCTGGGGTCGAAGCTCTGCCGGAAACCACGGAACACTGTAGAAGTCGTGATTGCAGCATGCATTTGTGGCTTGAGTGCCAACCCTCTGTGTGAAATAAGTAACAGGATCTGTGTGCATTTAGCCAGTCGTTTTGTAATTTTGTCTCTCCACACCTGAACACCTGCCCACGTAATAAACGGCAATATATGAGGGAGCCGTGCATGAAAACTAATAATATAGACGACCTGATTTTTGCTGTTGGCCCTTGCAGTGTTTTTGACTGTAACTCCACCTAGTGGCTGTCAGGCAGTGCATACAAGCTTTCTTTTTTTGTATTGTAAGAAGAGATTCATAAGGATGATGTATGATAATGTTTAGGATTATCTTTCTCAATTTGTCTTGTTTAGCTCCAAAAGAAGAATTACAGACAGGAGAAAAAGAGGGCAGCCAAAGAGCTCTTTAGTGCTCTTAAGGATCCCAGTGTAATCCTCATGTCAAACTGGCTGAAGGTTTGTTATCCTTCACTAAACATTGTGGTGTCTGATGAAAGCTCTTATTATTGGTAGTATTAGTATTGTTATTATTGTTATATGGGTTTCATGTGGTGTTTTTATTGCAGATCCGTGGCACTTTAAAGGGCTGGACCAGGATGTGGTGTGTGCTGAAACCTGGGGTTCTTCTGATCTATAAGACCCCTAAAGTGGAGCCCTGGGTGGGCACTGTCCTGCTCAATGCCTGCAGGCTCATCGAGAGGCCCTCCAAGAAGGACGGCTTCTGCTTCAAGCTCTACCACCCACTGGACAAGTCCATCTGGGCTGTGAAGGTGAGGTGTAGTGCAAATCTAGATGTCGGTTCCTGGCTCAGTGCGTTTCTGCTCAAAGGTAGATGTCATGTTTCGTCAGAGTGCCATTGTTATGTCTAAGTAGAGTCACATTTAAAGTTGTTTTTTTCTCCGTACCCACAGGGCCCTAAAGGGGAGAATGTGGGCTCCTTCACACAGCCCCTGCCCAGTAACTACCTGATCTTCAGAGCTGTGTCTGAGTCTGATGGTAAGAACCTAAGCTGTGTGTGTGTGTGTGTGTGTGTGTGTGTGTGTGTGTGTGTGTGTGTGTGTGTGTGTGTGTGTGTGTGTGTGTGTGTGTGTGTGTGTGCGCATGCGCGAGTGTGTGAGAGAGAGAGAGAGTGTGTCCTGACTGTGTTTCTGCTCCTCTGATCCAGGGCGCTGCTGGATGGATGCTCTGGAGCTGGCCCTCAGCTGTTCCAGCCTATGCAGACTGAGCAGCAAGTCTGGCTGCGACGCTGACCTCAGCTGCGCATCAGAGTCTGCACACATCCTCTCTCTGCTGCAGGCCAATCCCCTCTCCGACAACCAGCTCTTCCAGTGAGTGAGCTGCAGTGTGTGTGTGTGTGTGTGTGTGTGTGTGTGTGTGTGTGTGTGTGTGTGTGTGTGTGTGTGTGTGTGTGTGTGTGTGTGTGTGTGTGTGTGTGTGTGTGTGTGTGTGTGTGTCTGTCCTTCTGTTACACTGAGCTGTGAGCAGCCGTGTGTCTATGGGTTACCGTGTATGGGTGTTTGTCTATGCAGGTGGGTGTATGTTATGTTTTCCTAAAAGCACCATTCATTTTGAGGTGTGTTTTTTTTGTTTTTGTTTTTTTGGGTGCAGGTTGCAGATTAGATGTTAGTTTATCAGCTGTTTATTAGCAAAGTCCACAGCATGCTCTCAGATACACCCCCCCGATTACCTGTGCAATCATCTCCTCTTCCCCTCCACTGCTGCATTCCTCCCAGCCAGTCAGACTGGCTCTAGGGGGGTCATGTGACCTAGACCGTATTAGAAAAAAAAAAAAACAAAGAACATGAACCTTGCCCAACCCCGAGAGACACAGAGAGGGAGTTGGCAACAAAACGTTCCCTCACACAGGAAGCGGCAGGAGCAGAAAGCCAGAAAGGCAGGTTACCTTCACAGCTCATTCACTGCCTGTCGCCCTCATTGGGAGTTATTACCTGTCCAAGGACCGGACGAATTTAGAGAGAAAAGAAATAACATGATATGTGATGATTCTGGCTTGATAAGTGCGGTAGCCTGCTTTTCTGAGATCCTATGGACGTACCTGAGAAGTTGCTTTCCCTTCAGAGGTAAGACAGCACATTCATTCCATGACTGCTTGAGCTTTTATCATGGCAGAAGCCAAGCAGAGGAAAAGTATATGCCTTCAGGTCTTCAATCTACAGCAATTTGTTTGACCTTTTTTTTAGTTAGACCTTAAATATGTGAAAAACAATAGTCAATGCATGCAAAGGTTAATCTTCCATGTCTCTGGTGCATGTAATGGAGAGACATTGTATCATAAAAATGAAACCGCAAAAGCAACTGTTTGACTGATAGCTGTTCAATGCTGTCAGTAAAAGAATGTGACATTTGGAAAGCTTGTGGCTGGGACACTATGTTATTTCCCACTGCTTCACATTTCACCTCAGTAAACGTCCCCCACTCCTCTCAGATCAGTTCTCTGTTGAAAGAGATTTGTTAGGATAGTGTGTCACCTGTGTTAGCCTTTATCTGTTTCTGTTCAGGTTTCAGCCCCTGGTAGCCTTCAGAGGTCTGTATTCGGGTATCAGGCCTTGGTAGCCTTTAGCTGTCTCTGTTCAGGTATCATAGCGTTTATCGCTCCTTCAGCTCTAAATGAACAGCTTCAGACATTGCTACGTTTAGCATGCTGTAGAATGCGGACTCTGCAGCATACTGTTTGTTTGACACCTGAGTTAGGTGCTTCAGACCCTTGTTCTATCGGTTTAGTGAGATTATTTGACTTGCTGGAATGTGTTCGTCTGTTGGCAGGGTCAAGAGAAGGCCCTGGTCTCACCAAGGGCTCGATTAGTTGCATCAGGTGTGCTTGAAGTGTGAACACAGTATCAAATACCTGGATCTGGCTGGAGGTACCAGGGTATCTCAGGAGAGGTTTGAGAAGCATTGTCCTAGCCAATCATCTCTATTGGTTAATTAGACTGGCACGTTTATCTCAGTTAACTACTTAATATTATAACAAAACTGTGCAGTTATGTTTGATGTTCTGGGAGTGACTGGGTAAACAGCACTGTATTATTTTGGGTCCAAGGTCATTTCCATTTTTTTGTTGTTGTATCTTTGTAAAGGTTGAATGAGTCCATGTTGGAAAACAGAACCATGGAGACGGATGGCTACTCTGACAAATCGGAAAGGGAGGCTCAAGAGGAGTCTGACAATGGGGCCAATGAGAATGGAGGGCGGCTAACTGAGGAGAGTGATGTGGACCAATCAGATGAACTTTCTCCAGCTCCCCAGGCCACTGCCTATGTTGAGCAAACCCAGGAGGAGATGGGCGAGGTAAGCAGTGACAGGTGCCTAGAGCATCATTACAGTTATTATACATTTATTATAACGGATGTCAGGAAAATCACGTTTGAAAAAAGCTTGGACAGACGTGGACTACGACAGAGGGCATTGTTATTTGTACATTGGTGGAAGATGCTATTTGACCTATGGGAGTGGGCACTGTTTTTTTTATTTTTTATGTTGGTGTAAGATGTATTTGGCCTATGGGAGAGGGAATTGTTTTTTTATGTTGGTGTAAGATGTATTTGGCCTATGGAACAGTGTGCTGGATTTCAGTTGCTTCTGGGGTCTCGCAGGCAGGTGAGGCGTCCCAGGTGGAGACCGTTTCTGAGGAGAATAAGGGTCTGATTTGGACGCTGCTGAAGCAGGTCCGCCCTGGCATGGACCTGTCCAAGGTGGTGCTACCCACCTTCATCCTCGAGCCACGCTCCTTCCTGGACAAGCTCTCTGACTACTACTACCACGCCGATCTCCTCTCGCAGTAAGCTAGCTAACTCCCCTCATTTCATCCCACAATACGCTAGCTAACTCCCCTTACCTCCTCCCGCAGTAAACTAGCTAACTCCCCTTACCTCCTCCGGCAGTAAACTAGCTAACTCCCCTTACCTCCTCCCCCAGTAAACTAGCTAACTCCCCTTACCTCCTCCCCCAGTAAACTAGCTAACTCCCCTTACCTCCTCCCCCAATAAACTAGCTAACTCCCCTTACCTCCTCCCCCAGTAAGATAGTTAACTGCCCTTACCTCCTCCCACAATAAGCTAGCTAACTCCCCTTATTTCATCCTACAATAGGCTAGCTAACTCCCCTTACCTCCTCCCCCAATAAACTAGCTAACTCCCCTTACCTCCTCCCCCAGTAAGATAGTTAACTGCCCTTACCTCCTCCCACAATAAGCTAGCTAACTCCCCTTATTTCATCCTACAATAGGCTAGCTAACTCCCCTTACCTCCTCCCCCAGTATGTTTGCTAATTACCCACACTGAGCAAGCCACTGTAATTTGTCTGACATCCTTGCCACGTCTTTTCACAGTGAAGGAACTGTCTGTCACTCTCTGTCCCCTTCCCTATTTCATGTCTGTCACTGGCTTGCTGAACATAATTAACACAGCAGTTTGCTAACAGTAATACATTATTGATCAGCTTGTGTAAGGCCAATTCAGTGAGCGTTACATTACAACTATGGTGGGAGCAGATCTATTTCCATTCTTCTCTTCAATCGCAAAGCTGTATAAAATCAAATGTGACTCTTCATTATTGATTGAAAGCCCAGTAAATGGCAAATGAAATATTCCATTGAGAAATGGTAGTGGAAGAGAAAACAAGATATGGCATGGGGACACCCACAAGTCCTCAGCCAGTTTTTCCTGATCTACAGGCTTAACAGCTTTACCACAGACACTCATACCCATTATCTAACTCCATGGTTCTCAAACTCAATGCTGGGGTACCACTGAGTATTTTGGTTTTCATTCCAACCACAATTGCATTACCAGACAAGATGTTAACAAGATGTTAATTCTTTTGAATTATGAAGAGCTGTCAAAAGTAGCTGTGCATGCCACGGCGTGTAAAAGTTACATGTTCATGTTGTGCTTAATGTACTATATTGCAAACAGTCACATAAAAGATCGCCGCGCACAACAGCACCCTGCGTGCCTCGGAATCACGGTTACGAGCATGAGATGAGACGGCTTGAAAAATAAATAAATGAATCCTCTAATACCAGCCCTGTGTCCCATCGGTCCTCCTCAGAGCAGCGGCTGAAGAGAGCCCCTACTGTCGGATGAAGCAGGTTCTGAGGTGGTACCTGTCTGGCTTTTACAAGAAACCCAAGGTGAGATCCATGCTCCTTCCATCGTGCCACAATCTCTGGTGGAACTTCTTTCCACGTATTCAGCACACACGGGTATTACTAGCTTGCTATACTTGAGTGTAAAACACAAGGGCAGCTGCACTGTGATTATTGTGATATCTTTGTTCATTTACAGGGTCTGAAGAAGCCTTATAATCCAATCCTGGGGGAGGTATTTAGATGCTGCTGGCTCCACCCCCAGACTGATAGCGCTACCTTTTATATAGCAGAACAGGTGAGGCCCTTCCCCAACCAACCTCTGTAACTGAAGACAACTTGTTGTAGATGTATGATTTAACATAATATTGTTCAATTTAGCTTGTAATAGCTAGTTTATTTCCTTGAATAAGTCAAGTGTTTGGAAAATAACCAAGTAAAAAGGATTAATTGAGCATACTCTAAGTGGGCAACATTAGAATGACCCCTTTTATACCTTGTAAGGCTGATTCTTATTACATACAGGTTCCCCAGATTTACGGTGTTTTCATACTGGATCACCCCATGTTCCTGTTTAATGTATATGAAAAGGCCTCTTGCTGGTGATGGCACACTGTAATGCCCAGCCGCGTATTCCACTTGTTATGAGGGAGCTGATGAATTGTGCTTTGGGTGAAAATGAGCATTTCCATTTGTCTGTGTGTGCAGGTGTCCCACCACCCTCCGATCTCTGCTTTTTATGTGTGCAACAGGAAGGATGGCTTCTGCATTAACGGCAGCATTCTGGCCAAATCCAAGTTCTACGGTAAATAAGTTCATCAATATGTCAATATATTTCACCCTCAGTCGTTAGTGTGTAGTACACATCAGTGCTGTGCCCTTGATCATGAATGTCCAATACACGTTATTAGTGAACCATCATTAGCATCCACTGCGTCATTGATCATTAGTGTCCTGTACAAATTAATTCTGTGCTATTGATCATTAGCACCCACTAAAAATGTGTACTGAACCCTATATCCTTAGAGTCCATTTTGCTTGTTCAGGTAAGCACATCCGGCCACACATTTCTTCTCTTTACCCCTGCAGGTAACTCTCTATCGGCGATCCTGGACGGAAAGGCCAGGCTGGTGTTCCTCTCACGAGAGGAGGAGTACGTCATTTCCATGCCTTACGCGCACTGCAAAGGTACCGTCACACACCTCAAGTATGCAGCTGGTTTACACTGCTTTGTACACATTGGTATAAGGAACTGTTTTGAGATTAAAATGGGCTTTGTGCTGAGTGTTTTAATGCAAATATTATCATGACTTAATAGTGTTAGAAAAAACAGATGCACACCAAAAAACTTGTGCAAGGTGTTGTATACAACACAAAGTATACAACTGCATTTTTTCAGTTGATGTTTAAATCACGTCTTCATCACAACATTTTGGACCATCAAGCAAGTGTGCAATACTTCTCTTTTCCAATCCTTATTTTCCTCACAGGAATTTTATACGGCACAATGACCTTGGAACTGGGAGGAAAGATCACCATTGAATGTGAAAAGACAAAATACTTTGCAGAACTGGAATTTAAACTGAAGGTGTGTTTTTATTAGTGTTAAGGGTGTCTCTCTGTGTATTTAATAGTACTAAATATTTGACGCAAACATTGAAAGATCAAACCGCTGACAGCTGCCTTTGTCTTGGCCCTTCCCAGCCGTTCCTGGGAAGTTCCTGCAGTGTGAACCTGATCACAGGGAAGATTCGCTCAGGGGAGGAACTGCTGGCCACTGTGGACGGACACTGGGTGGGCGGGCCATCTCTCCTCATTATACTCTTCATCTCTCCTCATTACACTCCTCATCTCTCCTCATTATACTCCTCATCTCTCCTCATTATACTCCTCATCTCTCCTCATTATACTCCTCATCTCTCCTCATTACACTCTTCATCTCTCCTCATTACACTCCTCATAATACTCTTCATCTCTCCTCATTACACTCTTCATCTCTCCTCATTACACTCCTCATCATACTCTTCATCTCTCCTCATTACACTCCTCATCATACTCTTCATCTCTCCTCATTACACTCCTCATCATACTCTTCATCTCTCCTCATTACACTCCTCATCATACTCTTCATCTCTCCTCATTACACTCTTCATTATACTCCTCATCATCAAACCGGCTGTGGTCTTGTAGTGAGGTTGTGCTCTGCTGGGCCTGCTCTTCCCAGGATGGGGAGGTCTCACTGCACGAGAAGAAGACCGGCCACCAGGAGGTGCTGTGGAGCCCCACCCCGGAGGTGCGCCAGCAGCGGCTGAAGAGGCAGGTTGTGCAGGCTGATGAGCAGTGGGAGTTTGAGTCTGAGAGGTAACGTACAGCACAGCACTGTGGCTATGCTGATATTTCACACAACCAGCCCATACAATGCCCTGAAAAAGTCTGGCTTCACCCTATGTCTCAACATCCATCTAAAATACTTGCATGACCTTTGCTTGCATTTCTTCTGCCAGCATTGTTATTGCACTTGTGGATACGTGTGTGTGCCAAATGGCTGAATGTGAATTAAAATGTGCCGCACACCATTTTAGTAACCATATATCAGTCCTGTTGGTACTTGAATGTGTTACAACATTGGAGATAACTGCAAATTACTGTAATCACTTTTGAGTCACATTACATTCATGAAAAGTTTTCGGTAATGAGGCTAAAGATATACAGTACAGCATTTGTTGCTGAATAGCTGTTCAGCCGCAATATTTGAACCTTTAGCCTCATTTGTACTAAAACTAATTTCAGTAAAAAAAATGTTTTTAAACGCTGTCAGTGCAGTGGTAGAAATAACTAAAACGCTTCCTAGCCTCACTTTTCTTTTCACACACACCACCTCACGCGTGGGCGTCCCCCGGTGTGCGGTTGTTCACACTGTGTGCCCTGCTCAGGCTGTGGCAGCACGTGACCAGCGCCATCTCGAGCCGGGACCAGGAGCGCGCCACGCAGGAGAAGTTCGTCCTGGAGGAGGCCCAGAGGCAGGAAGCCCGCGAGCGAGGGGACAGGGCGTGGTCGGCCCGCCTCTTCACCCTGGACCCCGCCTCCAACCAGTGGCGCTACAAACACGCCGAGTATGTGCACACCTTGATACAGTGTTTCCCAACTCCAGTCCTCGGGACCCACTTGCCAGAAGGTTTTTTGTTGTAACCAGTAGCTCACACACCCGATTTAACTACTCAAGGGCATTTTTGTGGTTTGATTGGTTCGATCATTAAATCAGGTGTGTGAGCTACTGGTTACAACAAAAACCTTCTGGCATGTGGGTCCCGAGGACTGGATTTGGGAAACACTGCCTTAATATGTACTGTGGCAGGAGAGGGAGGGTGTGGCCCTGCGCCTTTCAGCGTTGCTCCGTGTGAATATCGGGGCGTCCTCCGGGCTTTGCGCTCAGGTCTGCTGTGAAAATGGGGCTCCTGATGAGCTTCCTGTTCCTCTGTGCCCCAGCACCAGGCCCTGGGATCCTGACACCAGCCTGGCGGAGTTTGAGAAGGATGGGGTGATCCAAACCAGGGAGCGGAATCTGCACCGGCTCAGCAGCCACTGCTACACCCAGAGCTGGGCTGTGAAGCAGGCGGTGAGCACTACCACCGCTCACAGATAGGGGGCCAACCAGAACCGCTGCTCCAAACCAAGAACATTGACACCCTGTACCCATCATCAAAAGTCTCAATGAATGAATAATTCATGAATCAGTCAATCAAACAATTAATCATTCACATAATAAGTTATCAAATGAAGCCATCTACCGTAGCAGTCGATACAGGGTTTCAAGTCAGGACCAGCAGGGTAATGATTTACCACGGGTATTAACTTACACATAACATAAGCAAAGTCGTGTGGACTGACATTCTCTTCTGAGCCGATGTGCTGCTGTGCTTCAGTATACTCCTTAATTTGGTATTCAGTAAGTCGTCCCATTGACTCCCCTGTCCTGCTTGTCCGATGCAGGCGCAGGGCAGACACAGGAAGTGGAGCAGCCAGCCGTCCAGCTGCAGCCAGAACACGGAGAGCAGCAGCACCACCCCGGAGCCCGCGCACGAGTCCTCCGACAACGAAGGCAAGTGGGCGGGGCTGGGGCTTCAGTTAGGGCGCTCTGACTGGCCGGCGTCGTGCTCCGTCACCGGACTCTTCTTTTGTGACGCCGTCGTTTCCCCGCCCAGGGTTCCTGACCCAGTGCGGCAGGTGTAACAGGGAGGTGACGGACATCGCCGAACTCGTGGCTTCCGTGGCGTCCATACAGAAGACGCAACAGGACATCCGCAGGTGAGGCACCCTTACGCTACCTTACCCGCTTTCCCTCCGTGTGCTCCAGGTGCGTTGTCTCTGTCAGAAAGCGCTGATCGTGTTTTTGCGTCTCCCACGGTGGCAGGAACCTGTGTGCCCTGAGCCAGCAGATGTTCCGGCGCAGAGACGCAGAGGAGAGCATCCTGAGCAACAGTCACTGGATGATCCTGCTCTTCCTGCTGCTGCTGCAGCTGCTCATCAACTACATCTTCTCATGAGGAGCACAGACCCACAGCCATTACTCCTCCTTTCCACTAGGAGGGCACCAAGCACTTTGCAGGAGGACGTGCGATGAGGACAATGCCTTTTAGCAGAAAAAGAACAAATATAAATATAACAATGTATTTTTTATTTGATTATTTTTTAATTCCTTCACTTCTATGATGGATGTACATTTTTACAGTCCTAGCAATACTGTTTTTCTGTCTGTTCCTGTGCGTCCCAGCCCCCAAAGGGCAATCTCTACCCCTCCCCCTCCACTCAGAACTTTGGGCCTTAATGCTAAAGCCAAAAAAAAAAAAATGAAGAAAACATCATATACAGAACTGAACTACATTTATGTTGTGTAATTCTGCATTTTTATATGAAAAAAGAAAATGTTTGTATCAAGGCAGAACTTGCCTTTTTAATAATGATAGCTTACCAATCTAGTATTTATAATCTTTCAAAAAAAAAAAAAAAAAAGAGTACATGTTTACAAGTCTTCAATGTACAGCGGAGCGTATCTGGAGAAGCGGGTTTGTCTGACAGAAGCAGGATCACGTCTTTTAGGATGCTAGGAATAGAAGGGTTAGAAGCGCATCACAGATGAGTTGCTGGGTTGTTCTGGTGGAACCGTGGCATAGTTCGACAGACAATTATAGAAGAGCCTGAGACGGACAGAGGTTTGCTCACCATCATAATGAAAAAGGCCATTGTATGAATGTATGAATGAGGAGCAGTAAATGTCAAACTGGTTTTCTAGTGTGACTGAGGGGGATCCCCTGAATCCACAGGAAAAAGATGTGCTCTTGAGTAGAGCAGTTCTGTGGCAAGCACAAAGGCATTATGACTGTCCAAGCTGCTGTTAGATAAACTTTAGCCATGCCAGGAAATCAGATTTAATTCTGGTCCGGTGTGGTTTGCAGTTGCAGCATTGCTCCAAATTGATTAAATTGATCAAATGGCACCATACACAAGAACATTACACTATGGATAAACTATTGACCACATAAATGTATTCATATACATTTTCAGTGTATTTGACAAGATTTCCCGATTGTAATGTTTCTAAATATTTATTTTATTGTATGTTTGGTTTAAGATGCACTCTGTTGTATATTGTATAATCATCTGTGTTTTTTAGAAGAAAAAAAAAAATCTTCAGCATCAGGTTTCTTGTTACACCTGACCAGGATAACCCATGGGTTTATATTTTTTCACATTTTCTGGGACAGTTATTTCAAAGTTTTCAACAAAGTTTTGTTGTAAATGGCCACACAAACTCCAGCAATGAATCACAATGGATTTGCATCGCACTGCATCTGAAGGAAGGCCTTAATGCCTAGTCACTGGTCTGTACATATACAAGTTGTGTATGATGTGTTTCTGCATTAAATCTAGAAAGGGATTGTGTACAATCAATGCTGTGGATGTATTGTACCAGTTTTCAGTTTTCAGTTGTATTTCCTGCAAGTTGATCTCCTGGCACAAACATTTGGAGAACTTTGTAAGCCTGGTGTTCCATAACCTATTGAAGAGCAATACTGTCACTATCAAAACAAAGAGAAGGTAATGATCACAATGAAATCTAGATAATTTTCCTTACCAGGTGTAACAGCCTTGTCTACTATTTCTAAAAGGATGTTTTCTATCGCCGATACGAGTTTTAACTAAGTTTACTTTAATTCAATTTTACTTCATTTACCATTGCATTGGGTTACTCACGGTAGTTTCTTCTTGATTTATTAAAAGTATCTAGTCTTCCAGATTGACGGTGTTTAAAGGATGAATGAATTAGTGTGCGTGCGCGTGTATAGGCTATGTTTGTAGCGGAAATGCTAGGCATATGCTATGCAGAATAGACTATATAGCAGATGGAAAAAGCCCAAACAAAAAAGGATATGTCGCGACAACCCAAAACAAAAGAAAGCACTTCTAGAAAATTTAAACTTCCTTTCCTAAACAAATGGAAACAATTGAAATTTTAAAGAAAAGCTCGTTTAAAAAAACTTTCAGCTCGGCGTCCTTCAGGTGAGCACCTGTCTTCAATTGGCAAACGCTGCCCTTAAATAGTCTAAATTTGTTGTAGCTGGCCACTAGGGGGAAGCACAAGCTGAGATATCTTAAACCTAACCTTTGGTTCCTACACCAGGTTAACGTTCAACGTATTAGAGAAGCAGCAGGTTTTTACCGTATTCCTCACCACTCTACTTTCAAAACTTTATGCAACATGCACTGACTGATGGACAGACAAAAAAAAATTACATTTTAAATACAAATAAGTGTAGGCCATAGGTTACAATATGTATGCAGGCTAAAACACTTGTCAAGTGCTCATCTCTCCTGAAATGAAAATGGGTGACGTTGAAGAGTGGTTTATTTTTCATGCATTGTACACATCTCCCTAGGTGGTGAGTTAACTCCCCATGTTTCCCCCTTTCACCAGGAAAACAGTGTTGTGGGACAGCAGGGACGCTGTTAATACGGTGGTAAAGGTAAAAAAAATTATAATGAAAGTAGTGATTCAGGCTCTACGATAGGACAGATGTGTTCATAGGTTATAAAAACTGCAGTGGATAAAGTGGATGATGTTTTTTCTGAGCCTGCAGGAAATTGATACAATGGGTGTGTCCCATTACTCAAACAAATGGATCCTTCTATCCCTCACTCGTCCACAGAACGCACCCCCACTGGTTTAGGAGTTATACAATCCAGGAGTACGCCTCCCGTAGGCTACTTTTGAACTTGAGTGGGCGGACGATCGGGCGCACTTCCCGTTTCAGAAGGAAAAATCGCGTGAATTCGTGCACTGTTTATGTGCCGTGACACAATATAGCATATATGGTAGCTCTGGTTGCGACTGAAAACAAATATAACGTTAATAACCATCTGATTGAACAACCGAGTAGCCAGTCCTGGCCGTGCAAATTTAAACGACAGTAAATTATGTGACGCAGCTCAAACTCAGGTGAGGGGGACTGATGCAAAACCTGTTTAGCTCTAAATCCTTTTCCAGGGGGTAAGTAGGCTACCCCTGCCCAGAGTCATTGAACTCCTACGATCAAAGTCCTTCACTGCAACCTCCAGAACGGCATCTCTTTATAATAATCTGTTTCAAAGTGCAGGTAGTTGAGCCAATTTACGTCGTTATGGTATTCTGTAATGTTTTACTCGTTTTCTTGTATCAAAACAATACAGTAATGTGGCACAATAAGTTTGAGTTTGATGACGTTGAAACCGTAGTTTTTAACACGAGGGTTAGCTATATCTGCACTATCCAGGCTACATTCTGAACTTTATATGGTTCCATTTACAAGCCACAGTTACCTCATTGAAGTTATTCATTATGAAGCAAGCAGATAGTCTACCTTCAGCTTGGACACGTACTCCATTGTTATTCAAATGCAGCCTTCCTGTTGAGGGGGGAGGGGGAAGAATTGATTATATTTTGCATGTTCCTTTTCATAGATCAGTTTAGGTCCACTGAGTAGACGAAGTTGGTAGCGGTCAAAATGCCTGGACCAGAAACTAGCTCCCAGACCGTCCATGACCCACGTGCAGCTGCTAATACACGAAGAGTTATATTAATCACGTATCTAATAGCCGCGATGGATATGACATGTCTGTTCCTCCAAATCTCCATAACTCCCGTGAGTACCAAAATGTGTTGATTATCGTTGCTTGGAATGCTTTGATATCATGCGTTCTATTGGTAAAGAAATCTCTCGATTTGTTGTATTTTATTATTTCGTGTCAGATAGAAAATGTGAGAGAATGCATGTACCTGACATTAACTAAAGATCGAATTTTGTATTGACAGTACTTGGCGAAAAGGCTAGGATTTGACACACTCTGGTTTGGTTATCTGCAAACGATGGTGGGGATATTTGAGCTGTTTGGATGTCCTTTGTTTGGCAGGTGAGCAGATTGAGGTTTTGTGGGAGGGACCTCTAGTCTAGTACATCTCGCCTCGGCTGCAAGAAACCACAAACAGCTTCTAATCACGCAAGCGGAGAAACTTAAGTTGATTCATTCAGTTCAGTCAAGCTGGTGTAATTGAGTTATGCCTGAGTGGTTGCGAGCCATAGGGGATGTCATACACAGGGATCTTAGTGGTGGAGTGCTGAGCAGCACACGATCGCAAGCCTTGCATTGTCAGAAGCCTCTCCTCAGGCCTACTGTAGTGTGTTATGCTCGACTGGAGGCCAGCTAGTTCAAACAGTTCAAGTCAAGATCCCTGTCGAATGCTAATAAAACAAGAGATCTGATTCGCAAAAAAATAAAAATAAGTAATAATAATTATTATTATTATCTTAATTTCATAAGTTGGGACGCTTTTCCAGCATTTTGTCATTCATTGAAAAATAGTTTTAGAATCAAGTTCAGTACTGCTGATTTAATTTAAGGTTGTCAAACTAATCCAGACGGCATAGTAAATTATGTAATGTCCCTTTGGTCTAATCAGGCTGCATGGTGATTGGTGAAGGATAGCGTCCTGTTGGTCTCATACAAACAGAATATTCAGCTATAGGCTCTGTCAGCCTAACAAACACTGTGTTTTGCAACGGTATGTGTTGTCTGTCAGTTTGTGGAACAGTGTGCTCTGTAATCGGTGTCCTGTGTTGGCAGATTTGGGGACCTTTTTGGGGCGCGGGCAGCCTTCACGCTGTCCTCTTCAGCCTCCATCGTCTTCTTTGTCCTCCTCGCATTGGCCAATAGTGTGCCCATGCTGTTCATCCAAAAACTTCCCACGCTCTTCATGCACACCCTGTCAGGTAATTCCAGCCTGTCTACTTTTCCCACCATTTGAATGATTCAAATTTTTCTCCCAAATTACAATACCAAAATGTCGGCCTTCGTGTTAGCTGACTCAAGACTGCAGTGTTCGAAGGGACTAATATTGTGAACGCATGCTTGCAATTTCCACTGTGTTCTATATTCCGCATTTTGCTTGATTTTCATCATCTTTTATCCAGCGTTATTTGGTCACGCTGTGTACCGCAATCAATAAGCCAATAGGTACAGCTTTAATAAGTTACATTTCTGAAAATAAATGGCCTCTATTCATAGTTTATGTCCCTCTTGAGTATAACGATTTTTATGAATACATATTATTATATGCAATATATAATTAATCTTATTTCATGTAAATTATTTGATTAACTTGTATTTAGCGCTTTAATTATGTTGCAGGCGGCACGGATGGTGCAGTGGTTAGCACTGCCGCCTCACAGCAAGGAGGTCCTGGGTTTGAATCCCCATCAGCCGGGGCCTCTCTGTGCGGAGTTTGCATGTTCTCCCCGTGTCTGCGTGGGTTTCCTCCGGGTGCTGTGGTTTCCTCCCACAGTCCAAAGACATGCAGGTTAGGCTGATTGGAGAGTCTAAATTGCCCGTAGGTATGTGTGTGTGAGTGAATGGACTGGCAACCTGTCCAAGGTGTATTCCTGCCTTTCGCCCAATGTATGCTGGGATAGGCTCCAGCCCCCCTGCGACCCTGTTCAGGATAAGCGGGTTAAGATAATGGATGGATGGAATTATGTTGCACATGCACTTTCTGGTCTGCGCATGTTGCTTACTGAACGCAGGTGACTAATTCATTCAGGATAATAGCAGTTGCTAAATGATTGTAATGTAATATGATGTGTTGGGTGGCACCGACAGCATCCATCCATCCATCCATCCATCCATCCATCCATCCATCCTTCACCCGCTTATCCGGAGTCGGGTCACGGTGGCAGTAGGCAAAGCCGGGTATTCCAGGCGTCCCTCTCCCCAGCAACGCATTCTAGCTCCTCCTGGGGGATCCCGAGGCGTTCCCTGGCCGGGAGAGATATATAACCTCTCCAGCGGGCTCTGGGTCTCCCTCGGGGTCTCCGCCCAGTTGGACGAGCCCAGAAAACCTCCAAAGGGAGGCGCCCGGGAGGCATCCTGATCAGATGCCCGAACCACCTCAATTGGCTCCTTTCGACGCGAAGGAGCAGCGGCTCTACTCCGAGCTCCCTCCGGATGTCCGAGCTCCTCACCCTATCTCTAAGGCTGAGCGCGGCCACCCTACGGAGGAAGCTCATTTTGGCCGCTTGTATACGCGATCTCGTTCTTTCGGTCACTACCCAAAGCTCGTGACCATAGGTGAGGGTTGGGACGTAGATCGACCAGTAAATTGAGAGCTTCGCCTTCCGGCTCAGCTCCCTCTTCACCACAACGGTCCGGTGCAACGCCCGCATTACTGCTGACGCTGCACCGATCTGCCTGTCGATCTCACGCTCCCTTCTACCCTCACTCGTGAACAAGACCCCGAGATACTTGAACTCATTCCCAACCCGGAGGGAGCAATCCACCGGTTTCCGGCAGAGAACCATGGCCTCGGACTTGGATGTGCTGACTCTCATCCTGGCCGCTTCACACTCGGCTGCAAACTCGGCTGAGGTCACCAAACCGGACACTCTCCTCACCTCGGCTGTGCCTTGAGATCCTGTTCATGAATACCACAAACAGGACCGGTGACAAGGGGCAACACCCACAGGAAACGTGCTTGACTTTGTGCCGAGAATGCAGACACAGCTCTCACTTTGGTTATACAGGGACCTGATGGCGCCCCTCCGAGGAATCGCCACCTTAACGTGGTGGAGGGGTTTGTGTGTCCCGGTGATCCTGGGAGCTAGGTTGTCGGGGGCACTGTTAGCCCCCAGTAGGGTCTCCCAAGGCAAATTGGTCCCGGGGGAGGGGCCGGACTAAGAGCGATTCAAAGACTCCCATGATACGGCCACACAACGACCCAGTTACCTCGCCCGGAAAAGGGAAACCGGGGTCCCCTGCTGGAGCCAGACCCGGGAGGGGAGCTCGTTGGCGAGCGTCTGGTGGCCGGGCCTTATCCCATGGGGCCCGAACTGGTCACGTGGGGTCGCCGCCCTGTGGGCTCACCACCTGCAGGGGTCGGCATCGGAGTCGGGTGCTTTGCCCAACTGGCAGTAGGCAAAGGCGGGGATCCGGGCGTGCTGATCCTCGGCGTCGCAGACTGGTTCTGGGGACATGGAACGTCACCTCTCTGGTGGCGAAGGAACCGGAGCTAGTGCGGGAGGCGGAGCGGTACCAACTAGATATAGTTGGGCTCACCTCCACGCACAGTACTGGTCCCAGAACCAAACTCCTGGAGAGGGGCTGGACCGACAGCATTGGACCCCTATATCTGATCACAGTATAATTACATTTACATTTTAGTCATTTTGATTCTTTAAATCCAAGGCGATTTACAAGTGCGTAGGTTCTTCCACAAGTTTAAAGCATCTAATCCATAACTAGTAAAGTACACATGAAGGGCTGTTCTAAACAAAAAGACAACAGTCATTGTAACTGCAAGAATATTTTTTTTGCCGGATTAGACAAGAGGGATATCAGAAGGGGGGGGGGGGTTAGACAAGAGGGATATCTGAAGGGGGGGGGGTTAGACAAGAGGGATATCTGAAAGGGGGGGCGGTTAGACGAGGGATATCAGAAGGGGGGGGGGGGGTTAGACAAGAGAGATATCAGAAGGGGGGGGGTTAGACAAGAGGGATATCAGAAGGGGGGGCGGTTAGACAAGAGGGATATCAGAAGGGGGGGCGGTTAGACAAGAGGGATATCAGAAGGGAAGGGGGGGGTTAGACAAGAGGGATATCAGAAGGGGGGGGGTTAGACAAGAGGGATATCAGAAGGGGGGGGGGTTAGACAAGAGGGATATCAGAAGGGTGGGGGTTAGACAAGAGGGATGTCAGAAGGGGGGGGGTATAATGCTGACTGCGTCTCGTTTCCTCAGGAGCTCAGATGGTGGTGGCAGACCTGACGGAACCGGACCAACGGGCCGACTCCCTGGCCAAGCTGGGCTTGTGCTTCGGCGTGGGAATGACTGCCGGGTCTTTCCTCGGGGGCATGCTCAGCACTCGATACGGGTAGGCCGCCCCAGCCCCCCCCCCATCCCAAACCCTGTAGTGATATTCCCCGGACCGCACCTCCTTTAGGGGGTCTTTGAGTTGGGTGTTTTGAAGGAAGCTGAAGATTTAGATTATGATTCTGAGGTAGATTGTGTGGCACAAGCATGTGAATTCGATTGGACTAATGCGGAAGTTTGTGATTTTAACCTTACTCCTAACCTGGGGTTTTGGTTATTTAAGATGGTTGTGGCATATGTGCAGTGTGTGAATATTATTATAGTGCAAGAACATAGTGCAAGAATATTTGATGGTCTTCAGGTTTTGAGGTCAATTGTAAATTAACTACTGAGCATATTGAAACATATTTTAATTAAGAAATAGAATGAATTCTTACATGTATTTTTGTTAAATCAGTAGTACAAGAAAGCTTGAAAAGGGGGATTTCAATGCCTGTGTGATATTTTCCACTAGAGGGCAGTAATTGCACAGAAATACAATGGCTTAAGGCAGGTCCTAGTTCCGCTCAACCCCATTCACCAACTTCCTACTGTCATCATTTTTGGAGCCAAGTGTTTCTTGACAGGTTAAGTACCACAGTGCTGAGCAGTATAGATATTGACATTTAGATTCCCATTGTTGGCAATTATTTATAGTGTTGTTGTCAAGTGGGAGGGATTATTTTTAATTACAAAAAATTTGAATTGCGATATTTGATGTTTTACGTTTCCATACAGTTGTGCTTCAATGGTAAAATGCTTTGCGCTGTTTGAAATGTTTACGTTTGTTTCTGGATTGACTACCATGGTAACATACTTATAGTTTACGAAATTCAGGTTGTTAAAATGGTGGGACTTTTTGGCCATGAGGAGCCAGTCTCCAGAATTGGATCATTCTGGGAGAAAATGGCTCCTTTTCAATCTTCACCTCTCAGATTACAGAGTCAGGGGGAGCAGTGGTTTGACAGGATGCCTGTGTCCTGACCCCTCTTGGGCTGTCATGGTGGTGGTGCCAAGATGGTCCGTTGGGCTCTGGTTTAGTAAAGTCAGGGGAGAGGAGGGACTCTTGCAGGAAGAAGGCCAGGGTCCTGCCCTGGAGATCCCCCCCACCCATCTCTCACACAGGGCCTTTGTTTTCAGTCACCCACAGACGGAAGTCAGAGGGAAGCCTTCAGCCTCTAGACCAAATAAGGGCGAGTGCCAGCCTTTTCTCTATCCTGACGGCAGCAGAGTGCGTACGCGCGTGTGCCCGTGTTTGTGCCTGCGTGTGAGTCTACAGAGAAAACATGTACATGCATACAGACTGAACTCCTGAAGTGCTGTGGATCGGTCTCTCTGTGTTTTTATTGAAATTGGAGCTGATATTGTGTGTCAATTTCCCAGCATCAGTGACAGTCGGCGTCTGTCTCTTGTTCCTAGTCGTGGTGCAAAAAGACACCACAGTGTGAATGTCATTCATTATGTGCACCTGTGTACTCATTCCCACTGGTGTGTCTATGTGTTTACATGTATGCGCCATCACTGCCCTCTGGTGGTGAACACACACATGCCCAAGGGTGTTTGTGTTGTCTCCAGGCGGTGGGGAGAAGGACACACCGATATGCGGTGGTGCTTTAACTCATTAAATGTGTGGATTAAAATATCTGTGGCATGGGGCTTGTTGAAACTGGTCTGAAGGACAGGGTCGGGCCTGCTGTTTGTGGGGGAGGCCTCTGTCTGTAATCAAGCTGTTGGCTGCCTCTGTCAGGTCAGCGTTTAACAGCCTCTGTGCTGAAAAGAAAGGGGTGTTTTTTTCAGAAATTGGCTCGCCTCCTGCCTGAGTCATCCGGGCTTCAGGCTCCAGGACCATAATAACACGATACAGAGTGCGGGAGAGACTGAATACGAGTGGGTGAGGTCAGAGACACCACCGATGGCTTTAGCCTCTCCTTTGCCCTCTCCTTTTTTTTGGCATCTGTGAGACTGTCCCAGAGGGGGGACTGTGTGGCACACCCCACAGGGGAGGCCCGTATACAAATGCCCTCATGTGGCTGAAGGCTTGATTCCCTGCCAAGATCTGTGTACTGTGGTCGTATCTCTGCTTATCCCCTGTTTGAATATAGGGAGAACAGGGTTGTCTGCTTTTGTTCAATAAAGCACCTGAGACCCCCAGTTGGTCTGGACTCTAAGACTCACCTTGGCTAACTTTGGTCTCCCTGACTTTTGGTCAGGGGCGACCTGTAGCATAGTGGTTAAGTTACATGACTGAGACTCGCAAAGTTAGTGGTTCGATCCCCACAATGAGCCACAATGAGATCCACACAGCCGTTGGGCCCTTGAATAAGGCCCTTAACCCGGCATTGCTCCAGGGGAGGATTGTCTCCAAATTCCAGAGGCTAATGTTGAAGAGTCAGTCCAGACATAGAAGTTAAAGAAAGGTTGGGTATTCCAGCAAGACAATGGTCCAAAGCATACCTCAAAATCAACCGTGAAGTACCTCCAGGAAAGACGGATTAAGGTTTAGAATGGCCACCACAGTACCCAGACTTGAATATAATAAAAAATCTATGGAGATCTCAAACATGTCATATATGCAAGGCCGAAAAAAATATTTTTATTATATTTATAAAAATAATTTGAAGAAATGTGTTATGTTTAACATACCATTTAGAGGTCAGGTTTGCTTCTGTTCACTTAGATATTAATTGTAAAAGGCTTTTTGACCAGGGGTGCCCAGATGTTTTTGCACACTATGTACGGTTAATACAATTCCACACTGAGCCAGATTGTCTGAAACAGCTCTGATGACAGCAGTTAAGCATGCACTTCCCACAGTGATTACTGCCTTAGCACATAGGAAGCTTTCACTCTGGGAAAGCAGCTATAGAGCTGTGTGTTTTACCTCACATTTAGTAATGAAGTAATGAAACGAGATGGGACGAGTCCTGTGGCTCATCTCACTCAGTCAGTCCTGTAAGGAGGCTCATCTCACTCAGTCAGTCCTGTAAGGAGCCTCAACTCACTCAGTCAGTCCTGTAAGGAGCCTCAACTCACTCAGTCAGTCCTGTAAGGAGGCTCAACTCACGCAGTCAGTCAGTCCTGTAAGGAGCCTCAACTCACTCAGTCAGTCCTGTAAGGAGGCTCAACTCACTCAGTCAGTCCTGTAAGGAGCCTCAACTCTCTCAGTCAGTCCTGTAAGGAGGCTCAACTCACTCACTCAGTCAGTCCTGTAAGGAGCCTCAACTCAGTCAGTCCTGTAAGGAGGCTCAACTCACTCACTCAGTCAGTCCTGTAAGGAGCCTCAACTCACTCAGTCAGTCCTGTAAGGAGCCTCAACTCACTCAGTCAGTCCTGTAAGGAGCCTCAACTCACTCAGTCAGTCAGTCAGTCCTGTAAGGAGCCTCAACTCACTCAGTCAGTCAGTCCTGTAAGGAGCCTCAACTCACTCAGTCAGTCCTGTAAGGAGCCTCAACTCACTCAGTCAGTCCTGTAAGGAGCCTCAACTCACTCAGTCAGTCCTGTAAGGAGCCTCAACTCACTCAGTCAGTCCTGTAAGGAGCCTCAACTCACTCAGTCAGTCCTGTAAGGAGGCTCAACTCACTCAGTCGGTCAGTCCTGTAAGGAGCCTCAACTCACTCAGTCAGTCAGTCCTGTAAGGAGCCTCAACTCACTCAGTCAGTCCTGTAAGGAGCCTCAACTCACTCAGTCAGTCCTGTAAGGAGCCTCAACTCACTCAGTCAGTCAGTTCTGTAAGGAGCCTCAACTCACTCAGTCAGTCAGTTCTGTAAGGAGCCTCAACTCACTCAGTCAGTCCTGTAAGGCGCCTCAACTCACTCAGTCAGTCCTGTAAGGAGCCTCAACTCACTCAGTCAGTCCTGTAAGGAGCCTCAACTCACTCACTCAGTCAGTCCTGTAAGGAGCCTCAACTCACTCAGTCACTTGCATGTAAATACATGCATATAATTGATGCATATAATTCCCATAAAAACACTTTATCGACGGCACATGCTCTCCTAATGGTTGGTATGCACAGACACTCAAACACACTTCATAATTCTCATACACACACGCCCATACACAGAGGAATCTTTGATAGCGAGTATGTACACAGAAAGCCTTTCTTAAGCACTGGCCCTGTGCGTTCGGAGCAGGCGTCAGTGGACAGGGGTGAATTCCTGGAGAGTGAGTCACACAGATCACTGTAATCCTTGGCTGCAGGACACTGAGCACCCTGGCGGGGCGGGGCGGGCTGTGGCCCTCCTGCTCAGCAGTTTGGGTCGGGGTACCAGGGCAGACCCGCAGGCCCTGCACTGCTGCAGCGCGTGGGAGGGGAATGGCATTTCCTCAGGCCCGGCTCCTCTGTGGGGCCCAGTGCGGGGGGGAGCGAGTTTGGGGCAGGCTGCTGAGGCGGAGGGGAAGGGGAGGGGGTGTGGGGTGGGGGCGGTGTTGCTCCAGCTCCATCTGAGCTGCTGATAAGTCTCTAAATCACCACAACTCCACATCAGCAATCTCGCAGCTTGCTCAGTTGGCACTTACTGAAGCCATTCAGACAAGCTAAAGCCTCACTTCCACAGTTGTGCCAATGCCAGATGAGCTTGTGGGTGCCAGTGTTTTTTTGTTTTTATTTGTACTACACCTCCTCTGCCCCCCAAGCCTGGGCTTTTAGTCCTTCTAATCACCTCGTCCTCATTGGGTAATGGGGTGTGGTCATGGTTATCACTGGTAGTATGTTCTGAAAACATTTGGTAGTTGTGAAATTATGATGCTAACGGCACTGTATGGGAGGTGTTTAAATGGACACCGCCACGGTCTTTGGGAAGCTTTAGGCCTGAACGGCCTGACTGGCCTCTCTGTGGAAATGTTTTGTGGCTTATTCTGGAGTGGTCCAAATATGAGGAGGAGCAAGGCCCAACTGATCCCCTGATTCAGACTCTCTTTCCCAGGGATACCATCACTGCGGCTGTGGCTGCCTGCGTCTGTTTCATCAACCTGCTGCTAGTCTTGAACTTCATCCCCAAACACACTAAGAAGCAGACCAATCAGGACCCTGCATCTAGTCAGGACCCTGCACCTAGTAAGAACCTCCCTCCACCCCAAACACAATACAGAACATACCTCTGCCCCCTACATACATACCACGCTAATTCACAAGTATGATACAAAATTACATGCATAATCCATCTACAGCCGTCGAGCGAGGTGTAAGTGGCTGGGCTCGAAAGCTTTGATTGGCTGGGCCGGTGTAATCTGCTGTGTGATATTAAACAGGGTTTAATGTTCTGTGTTGGTCTGCAGAGGCTGGTGGCTCAGCCTCTGTGTTTAACCTGGGACATATCACACGGCTGATGAGGTATCCTGGTGTGGCCAAGACCTTCACCATCAAGATCATCTCTGATCTCCCGGGTGGTGAGTTGACATTCATGAGTCCAGTTCACTGCAGATTCACTGGGCTTGGGAGAAAGAGCCCTGTTTAAAGACATAGGTACTCCACACATGGATTTCTGTACATGAAACTGCAAGAGAGACTCCAAATTAAGCTCTGATAGTCATTGACTTACCAAAATGATTGGACTTTCCATACTTTCTGTGCATTTCTATTTGCATTGTTTTAGAGGAGGGTGAGGTGTAAACAAAATATTTTGATGTTGTGAGAGTGTGATCTCGAACTTTCAGTTAAGTTGAAAAGTGATAAATTTAGAATTTCTAGCCTCCCACAGATAGTGACACAACTGTTGGTTTATTCTTTAAAAAAAGAGCTTTTATCTCTCATAGTCTTTCTCTCATTACTGCTTCTCTTTTGTTCTCTCTCATTTCTCTCTCTCGCTCCCTCGCTCCCTGTAAGGCCATGCGTGGGGAGCAGGGCTTTGAGGTGTGTTCCACTGCATTACTCACAGCTGTGTTTGTCTGGGCTGTGATCCTGCCCAGCTGAGGTGTGTGACAGGATCAGAGCCTCACACCAGAGCGCAAACAGTGGGCCTCTCTCCTCCCAGCATGCATCTGTACTCCCCTCTTCGCCACGCTGAGGGCAGGAGGCACATTGCTAAACCCTCCTCAGGAAGGACCCCCGGGGTGTGACATGCTGGACATTCTGGAACACGCCTCCTCTTCCTGGGCGGCTCTTCTCTCTGCTTGGGAAAGCGGTTCGGGGGCGTGTGGTCAGGAGTCCCAGCGTGAAGCGCACCCTGACCTTGGCGCACCCCGCAGAATGCTGCGCTTCATCACAGGCTCAGGGGTGGGTCTGCCCCGCATGAGCTCATGCGGAAGTGTTAGACTGGCCGGTCGCAGGCGGCTGTGTATCTGCAGAGGCGATGTTATAATTGGCAGGTGATTGACACCTGGAAAAACAAGTGGCCGAAGGTCCCACGCGGTCAGCTGCTGGAGACCGGAATTTGAACGGTGACCGGAAACCCTCAGCCCACAAGCCCCTACGGTCACCAATGACCAGCAGACCCATCGGTGCAGAGAGGAGTGGCCGGTTCTCTCTCCTCTTCTATCTCCTCTCTCCCTGTCCTTCCTTCATCGATCCCTCTCAGGGTTGCCAGGTCTAGAGCATATTTCCAGCCAAAAAGGTATCGATAACCTAGTAGCCCAAAGCCAGTGGCAAGGGGGATGAGATCATGGTTGACTTACTATCTCTCCTCACTGTCCCTCTCTCCTCCTGAAGGCATATTCCAGAGCATGTTCTCCATTATCGCCATGAACTTCTTCCAGCTGCAGGCCTCGCAGACAGGGCACCTGATGGCATACTTTGGGGTGGTGCAGATGGTAAGGACCCCCTTTATGACAAGGGAGCTTCCTAACTCTCCCCAAATTCAGGGGATATCCCCAAATACAGTGTTACAGGCTCTTACACAGAACAGTGAACTACTCAGGAAATATTGGTTCATGCATCATTGTATGTAATTCTGTGAGTTTGCACCTAATGTTGTCTGTTATTACTGGTATTACTTGGTTGCAATTCACTAACCGTTTATCTGTCAGAGAATCACTTGCATCAATCAATGAATCTAATTTATTTGTAATACTTGCATGTATAGAATGACCATAATTATGTGCGTAACGAAGTGTTTCTTGTATGTAATGTACTTCTGGCAATGTTGCACTCGAATGAACTATATAATGGAGTGTTAGTTATGTTTGAGGCTGTAGCTAGGGGATTTTCGGACGTGCATATGACAGCGTAAGACTATATTTATATTTCAAGGTTATACTGTTGAGTTGCTGTAGGTCTGAAGGCTCTCTGGTAGCTGGTCATATTCCTCAGAACTTTATGAAGGGGATCTCCCCTTCCCACAAGGACACTGTACTCCTGGAATTTAAGAGGCCTGTGGAAGTCATTTCCTTTGAGCAAAGGTCATTTTACCTCTGGGCGTCAACACCATTTCACCGCCTTGCATTATCTCCTCTGTGAAACTGGATGGCACACCGAGAGCACTACGTAAGGCTTATAGCTGCATGTAGCTTTGCTGCATATAGCTGCATATAGGTTAATGCTGCATATAGAATATAGCTGCATATAGGTTAATGCTGCATATAGCTTATAACTGCATATAGTTTCATGCTGCATGTAGCTTAAAGCTGCATAAAGCCTATAGCTGAGTATAGTGTATAGCTTACAGCTGTAAATCGCTTATAACTGCCTATAGATTAATGCAGCGTGTAGCTTATAGCTGCGTGTAACTTAGAGTTGCATATAACTTATAAATTAGAGTTTGTGTGTGTTGTTCATTGAGCAGTGCATTTCCACATTAGTCAAAGGTTCCCAAGCATTCCACACACCCACAGTTTGCAGTGAACAAAGGGGGGGTTTGGGAAGCAGACACCATCTGTGGAGGAGTCCTGTCTCATTGTATTCCCTTCTCTACGGCTTGGGTTTCCTTTGGCTCATCCCTCTCAAGCCCTCTGATTCCCCGCCGGCTTCCGGAGCCTTCTGTGTCACTCCCTTCATCTCACATGATCTCACCCCAGGGTGTTTCCATTTTCTGTTGAAATGTGTGTGTGTGTGTGTGTGTGTCTGTGTGTGTGGGGAAGAACTGATATCTGTGTATCCGCCTTCCCTCCCCATGCCCACACAGCCAGAAATTCCCCCCCTAACCCCAGAGCCGAAGTGATGAAAAATGAACTCTACGACCTTTACCCAGAATTCCTCAAATTTGCGCGGCCCTGCGGCCTTGCTTTGGTGTGTCTCCTCTCTTTGTCTGATGGATCCGCATTTTCCAGCCATTACATCAGCATGTAGACCAATGACCAACTCTAATTCCCCGCTTCTCCCTTTTGGTTGTTGTACCACACATTTCGAGGATTACCATTCTTGTGCACGCCCTACTGAATTTACCAAGGACGTAGCAGCAAAAAGACATGCTTACAGAAATGCATAGTCCGGAATAGATGTCCTGTTTTTTGAATATCAAATCATTTATTTGCGTATTTCCTGGACATAAATAATAATCTCATCCCTGCGGTAAACATAAAGATGGAGGTCATTATGAAACTGCTGTTCCATGTTTAGCATTTCACAGGCATACCATTTGTCTGGACTGATTCATATCCAGTTGTGTAATGGTCTGCGGACTGTTTCCTAGAGCGAGGAGCTGGTTTGACATTTTCTGTCGAACACTTGGTAACATTTCTCCAGTTATCCCAGGCATGCAGACTTCAGACTTTCGGCTTGTATGGGGGCTCACAACTGATGCACTGTCTGTGGAAGCCTTCTGCAATGAGTCAGGGAAAGTATGAATGTGTTAAATATTGCTAAGAAAACATGGGAATCTAACTAAACTTAAGGACCTAATGCCTCTGGCAGGGGTTAAAAATCTTGTTATTTGTAGAAAATTGAGCAGTCTGCATTCCTTCTTGTATTAAGGCCAGTATACCCATACCAGACAAGGTGGAAAAAAAGAATAAAACCTTAATCCTTCCCTCTTTTCAGGAAAACCTGTTAAGGCTACACAAATGCATGACTTCCTTTCGCACATTTTGGCACGCACACACGTTCTCACGCCTTGTGCACACACAAGTGTAGGGTGTACAGGGTTAGTCAGCAGCGACAAAGGCGGGAAAGCGATAGCTCTGGGCGTGTGCAGATGACGCTGATCAGCGTCACACACGGCAAATAAGACTCCTAGAATCAAGACTAGACACTGAATTTTATTTTTACTTCGCCAAGGAAGCGTTTCAATGCAATTGAATGGCTGGGAACCAACTGTCCAATTACTTTTGGTCCCCAGAAATGGGGCTATAAAAAGGGATGGAATTCCAATACAGATCACCAAATATGTATGTAAATACCCTCAAATTAAAGGTTTATGCCATTTAACCTCATATTCAAGGTTTCATTTCAAATCAAGTATGCTGGAGTACAGAGCCAAACGAATAAAGGAGCAGAACACAGGTATGAGCTCACCTGAAAGAGCAGAACACAGGTATGAGCTCACCTGAGAGAGCAGAACACAGGTATGAGCTCACCTGAAAGAGCAGAACACAGGTATGAGCTCACCTGAGAGAGCAGAACACAGGTATGAGCTCACCTGAGAGCAGAACACGGGTATGAGCTCACCTGAGAGCAGAACACAGGTATGAGCTCACCTGAGAGAGCAGAACACGGGTATGAGCTCACCTGAGAGCAGAACACGGGTATGAGCTCACCTGAGAGAGCAGAACACAGGTATGCGCTCACCTGAGAGGGTAGAACACAGGTATGAGCTCACCTGAGAGCAGAACACAGGTATGAGCTCACCTGAGAGAGCAGAACACAGGTATGAGCTCACCTGAGAGCAGAACACAGGTATGCGCTCACCTGAGGGTAGAACACAGGTATGCGCTCACCTGAGAGGGTAGAACACAGGTATAAGCTCACATGAGAAGGCTGCTTGCAAACATGAGGGCAGTGTGTGTTGTCATCAGTTGAATATACTGCATGCCAAATGTTCCACGTTGACTGTCTAATCAACTGTACGTCGCTCTGGATAAGCGTGTCTGCCAAGTGCCAATAATGTAATGTAATGACTGTCATTAGAATTTAAAATCTAAACATTTTTTCTTGGGAATCCCCATGGCAGTTTATTTTCAACCGTACAGTGAAGTAAATTTCACAATATTCCCATTAAAACATAAAAAATGCCAAAGTGTTGAGACGTCGAGTTCTGTACATATTCCGGAAATGCGTACCGTATCTGTTTAGAAATCCTGTTTCAAATGTAAACACTCCAGGAGGAGAGCAGACCCTTTCCCGGACTCCGGCGGTCGGTAGTGATCGCAGTGTGACTGCAGCGAGAGGCCTATGGTGACGGCCGCGGGTCCCCATGCGGTAGTGATTATGCGTTTCCGGCTGACGGCCCGTTCGCCGTCACACAGACGCACTGCTGTTGCTGAAACCGGGCGTGTGACGCAGCCCGTTGTGTGTTCACGAAGGCCTGGCCCCGGACGGAGGGTTAATGCTGCCTTTATTGTGCCCGTGCGTTTGGGAAATGAGGCCTCTGGGTGCTGGGAGCTCGGCATGACGGTCGTTACGCAACGAAAGGCCCTGGTGGGGAGCGCCATTTACGGGAGACGCGCGGGACACACCTGTGACCTTTACCTACCCGCAAATGAATGCTGGAAATGCTAATGATGATTCTGTTGCTTGTTCTCTGTCTGTTTCAGTTTATGGAATTCCTTAAATTCCTTGTGTGTGTGTGTGTGTGTGTGTGTGTGTGTGTGTGTTTGTGTGTTCCCTACTCATCAGAGATGGAAAGTCGCTTGGTTAGGAACGCTAGAGTGCTGCTGCCTCCCCTTGTGTGACCGCAACCCCATACCCCCGTCCCTGTGGTGAAGCTGTTGTATTGCTGCTCCTCTAGGTTGTGCAGGGAGGGGTGATTGGGTGGCTGACCAGGAGGTACTCTGACCACTCTCTTCTGCTCTTGGCCATTGGGACCACCAGCCTGGTGGGCCTGGGTCAGGTACGGAAACCTCAGTTGTGCTCTCCCTCTCATTCATACGCTCGCTCATCTGTTCACTTACAGACGAAAGGTGCTCCTTTCTACCACATGAACAGTAATGTAAGCGTGTTCCTGTGTTCCAGGCGCTGATGAGCAATGTCTTCCAGTTTTGCCTCATCATACCTGCCATGACATTCTCCCTCAGCGTGTTCGGCGTAATCATGGACAGCATGCTGTCCAAGAGCGTGCCTTCCTCTGACACAGGTGAGCAAAGTACCCCAGTGTACATTTTCTGGAACGCTGTTAGTGACGTCACCAGACAATTACGGTAACGTGCCGTAACTGTGAGTATGTTTTGCCTTAATATAACGGACTGTAATGTCATTTGGTGCTAAACAAGAACTACTGTAAGCAGTTCCGTGGCTTCAAATAGCTAGTTTGCTTATTTTTTGGCACCAACACGCGGATACATCACTGCTTGTTCGAACTCAGTTTTAAAGCCCTGCCGTAATGGAAACATAGCTTGTGTGTGACATCGTCAGTGGGCTACAGACAAAATCATCCCCGTGTCCCCTTCCAGGCACTATGCTGGGGCTGTGTGCCTCTGAAATGTCCCTGGTGCGGACCGTCGGACCGACCATCGGGGGCTTCCTGTACGAGAACTATGGCGTGCCCTCATTTGGGTTCATGCAGTTTGTTGTGAACGTTGCGGTGTTCCTCTATATGCTGGGCAGCGATGTGGGGCGTGCCGAAACCCATCGAAACTGATCCACTGTACGCAAAATCAACCTCAACAGATTTGTTTATCAAAAAATTATCTTAATCACTTTATCACATTTTATTTTTGTACATTGTATTCAAACGATGAAAAAAATCATTTGCAGCAAATAACTAGATAAGTTGATGAGGATAAATTTCTCTTTTTTTCAATGTTCTGTGTAATTGAGAAAATGTAAAATGTTTCTAGTATAAATTGTACTTGCATTGGCATTATCTGAAAACCATTTTTAATCCTGTAATAACCTGTCATTCCCCATATGCTCAACCTATTACGTAAAATAGGCGTATAGAAAATAGCACAATTTTCTATGAAATAGTTGTATTAAGAGCAGTGACTTAATATTAACTAATCTGTTTGTGCTATGTACTCATGTCTTAATGACATGACAGATGTCAGAGGAGTTTCCAATATCATTTCCATCAAAGGAGAAAAGGTGAAAAATAAAAACATTGGGCTGAAGGTCGAACATCAAAGGTCACTGTCGTCCCTGAACTCCGGCAAGTAGGGTGGGCATGACCATGGCACTGATCCTATGGCTATGTGGTCAGGGACAGGTATGAGGGATCAACACTGGAGTCATATTATTGTGAGAAATGTATTTTTATCCCTGATGGCCAGTCCTGCAGATTCCTTAATCTCCTTTGATCCTCACTGTAGATGGATGCAGCTTCAAAGCTTCATTCCTGACGCCTCTATACAATAGTGCTTCAAAGAAAATATTTGTATAAATGCGAGAACTATATCAAGATTTTGGTCTGAACTGGGCCTTTACGTGTGTGTGTGTGTGTGTGTGTTTGTGTGTGTGTGGGTGTGGGTGTGTACACAAAATTATTTACGTGTATGATAAAGATGTGTAATGAAGGCTGTATAAAATAAATTATGCAGATAATGACCTGTATTATATGCTCAAAAATGGGAATATTAATTTTTTTATAG
This sequence comes from Conger conger, assembly GCF_963514075.1. Taxonomy (NCBI): domain Eukaryota; kingdom Metazoa; phylum Chordata; class Actinopteri; order Anguilliformes; family Congridae; genus Conger; species Conger conger. The sequence continues at coordinate 12,724,449 of NC_083765.1, forward strand.
TGTATTACTTAAAATGACATTAATAGCTTTTGAATGTAATCCAGAAAATAATAAAGCCATGAATCAACATTAACATGCCAGTGTTAGTCTTTCATTGGAGCTGGGTGCTATGGTCTGATACTGCTATGGTCTGATACCCCCACCCCCAAGGAAACTCAGACCGGAAACTGATCTTTCAGCAAGAAGGGCCTCCCATTTGTGTACTGTACTATTTTAAAGTCTGCTCAATAAGAACCGCATTTCAAATGACGTTAGATTAACTAGCTAACACAATGTATGGAGTTACCATGGAAATCTAGCATGAATCTCCCACTTTCTTACAATTTTTAGCATTGACACAGTCCATTTCACTCTTGCTTTTAGTGTACACGTTAGTCTTACATGGATAGAGGAGAGCTTCCACCAAAGGGAGGTGGCAGAATGAAGACATTGATAAAAAAGTCATCTGACAGTGGGGATTTTTTTCCTCAGATTTTGAGTTTTGTTTATCCATTGGTACCTGGGAGATGAGATGAATGGTTTCGCCAACAGAGGATTTCTTTAAATCTGATATAGGGGTGGGATTAAGACATCGAAATGGTCTATAAAGCGCACCGCGATTCCTTGCCAGGTTTCGTTCTGAAATGATGGCACGTGACTCGCGCTTTTATTTAGAGACTTTATTCAGAGACTTCATTCAGACATCACTGAAAATAATGTGATGACAGTTGTAGGTTTCGTTCAGCCGAACAACTAAAAGCACTTAGGCTCTCGACGTGTAACACATCATGATTTAAATTATCAAAGCAAATGCAACAAAACAGTGGACTATAAAACATTTAAATAAATACACGATGAAATAGTAAATAATTTATACAACCCTTGTGTACTCATACAGAACACTTTTTGCAAAAAAATAAATAAATATATACTGTCATTCGCAAGGCGTTTTTCCCATCAAAGCATACGCTTAAGGGTATAGTATTCAGTCTTTGGTAGCAAGTTTTGAAATTGTCTCTTCTTTTGATAGAAGCCATAAGGTTCAAGGATAAGCTATCCGAAGTTCCTCGAGGGCGCGCGTCTGTCCCGAACAATCCTTCATTTCATCTTCTGACCAGAGTCCGCTTTCGTTTGGTCCAAATATTCGTCATGGTCCAGAACAACATGGTACAGGAGTAACTGTTGGGAAAGGACAGAGATAAATTAAGGAAATAAGTCGTTTGGACATCACATTCGATAGCTTTTTATATGTTTCATACAGCATGATAACAAGTATAAAGTGGTAATTGTATCAGCTAACCAACATTAAAAATTCGGGTGGGGGTGGGGGGGGGGGGGGGTACTCAAAAGTTTACTCAAAAGGTAAACTTGTATCAAATAGTATCACTGACGATGAGCCTTTCATCATTAGGTTACATTTGTTCTCCCGACTGTTTCTTTTTTTGATAAGGTGCTGTGCGAAAAATGCACAGTTGGCTAATGGAGGAAGGCCCTATATGGTTCTTTTTTTGTATGAATTAGAATGTCGTTTTAAAGAGTTTCGTCGATATGCACATGCTAAACATTCTTTGACATGAGAGTAATTTACTTTTTAAGAACCGCAAGCGCACGCGCCTTACCAATGGCATTCGTTTGACAGCACTGCGGCAGCTTTTCTCACGGCGCCCTTGCCATCCGCCTTTCCTGCTGCCCGGGCGAAGTGCTCTCGGTCTCCTGTCGTGTTTTAAAATCCTGAATGGCCCTTCTGTTTTGGAAGTCAATCAGAGCCATTGTGATAACGGCATTCCAACAGTTATCCTCGCCTGTGCATCTGAAGTCAATCTCCTTATTGTCAGTGGTGACGATTGTGAAGTAGACGAATTTGCCCGTCCGCTCCACGCAGTCCACCTTTTTGATCGACTGCAGTTTTAGTTCTTTGCTCTTCGACTTCTTCTGGCTGTCGGCGTAAATGTTCAGGCTATCCTCCGTGAGGACACACGTCTTCTTTTTCCAAAACTGGAGGAGGTTATCGCTTCTCTTCTCCAGTTCTCCCTCCTTCAGAACCTTACTCAGCTCGGATGCGGACATTTTCATGGTATTCAATTTTTTTCTCTCTGAAACGAGTGGTTTCAGTCCGCGAGAATTTTCCCTAGTTTCACTTGGAGGACACAGTGGACGGATGAATGGTTTGAATGAACAGTCTGAAGAACACTTTATATCCGCCTTTTGCCCTTCCCAGTCGACGTCATTTGGAATGGAATGCATCAGCACTTAGTGAAGTAATCAGGAACTACATAGAGTTTGGTTGGGTGGGAGGGTATGGGAAGGCTTTGTGTGTGTGTGTGTGTGTGTGTGTGTGTGTGTGTGTGTGTGTGTTTGTATGGGGTGAGCGGGAGGTACGATTCAGTTTTTTCCCCCTCTTGTGCATATGAATATTACACACGCTATATACACTCAGTGAGCACTTTATTAGGTATTTATTAGACTTATTTTTTTATACCTCTACTGCTGTAGCCTATCTACGTAGAGTTATGATGCATTGTGTGTTCAGAGATGCTCGTCTGCATACCACTGTTGTAATGTGTGCTTATTTGCATTACTGTCCCCTTCCTATCAGCTTTGACCAGTCTCTCATTAACAAGGCGTTTCTGTCTGCAGAATTGCTGCTCACTGGTTGTTTTTTAATTTTTTATTATTTATTTTTTTACACCATTCCTTGCAAACTCTAGAGACTTGTGTGCATGAAATCAGATCAGCAGTTTCTGAGATACTCAAACCACCCTGTCTGCCACCAACAATCATTTTTTCCCCATCCTGATGGTTCATGTGAACATTAACTGAAGCTCCTGACCCGTATCTACATGATTGTATGCATTGCACTGCTGCCACACAAATGGTTGATGAGATAATCACAGTAATAAGTAGGTGCAATAAAGTAAACATGTTCATAATAAAGTGCTAGGTGAGTATGTGTGTATATGTATATATGTCCATAAGATTACATCATCTTTCTCAATCCATCTGCATTAATGTCTAAAACCACTGTTGGGATCATTATGAAGACACACAAACAGGCTTTCTGAGATTTTTATGCACTTTGACACCACTATTCTTCTTTTGTTTCTGTAGTCTTTGTTTCTAGAAACCATTGTGGTTTCATATTTAACTGCAGTTTCCTGTCATGACCTGACTAGCTTAACAGGTGTTCAAATGCAGGTTCAGTCTATTACCATCGCTGGCATTACAGCTTAGCTAAACTGTTAATTAGAACTCACGTCTGGGGAAATCGTGCCAGCTAAGACATTCCGCCCATTGTTCGGACCATGTAAGGCATGTGATCATAGCAAGTCAGTGACACAGACTGAAGACTAAACATGACTGATTCATTAAATAAAGAACCACTTCCTGTGCTCACCCTCGAGTAGCCCAGAATGAAACTGTCAAGGCCAAGTCTCTAGATAACCAAACATCTGTGATTTCGTCATGCATGTACAAAAGGGCCACCACTTATGACAAAGGTCACACCACATGACTTCCGCTGGGCTCATCTCCTGTTAGGCTTTCCTGATTTCATGGAATTGATTCACTTGGCACTCCCACCTGTTTAGTTACCACGCCCTTGGAATTGCATGCACTAACATTGCTCAATACCTCAGTTTACCATACAGCCCGTTTAAAATGGATGTTGAGCTCTCCTGGAATTCAAGCATGACGAAGGGTCCAGGACTGCCAGTGAAGGGCGAGGCTGCTTAAACAGCCCCCAGTTAGGAATAGGGTGTTTGTATGTCACTCCACATTAACTTAGGCAGTGAGAAGTCTAGACCATCTCGGCGGGCCTTAGAGGAATCATCACGTTCTGTTTGGCAGCCCATAACCCTTCTGTGAGGTCTTTGGAGGTGGTGGAGTCCCCAACAACTACTTCAGCCTCTTCAGAGGGTTACAACCAGGAGGCCCCTTCCCTCAGAAAGGGCTAGGGATACAAGTCTGTCTGAGTGGGTTCAGTTCAGTTAAAAAAAAACTCCTTTCAGAGAGAACACAACCCTTCATCTAGCTCTGGGACCACATACAGTGATTCTGAATAGTGTAGTGTACACTTGTGGTGTATAATTACTCTTGTGTTTTAAATCATGGTAGTTCTTCAGTCGTCCTTTGAAATTCAGTTTAAACTTTAATTCCTGGATAATTGTAGCTGTGTGTTTCTGAAAGACATATTAAACCAGGAAAATTGAACAATGGTCCACCTTCCCATTACCTGACTGTAGGGTGTGTGTCATGTTACCAGGGGAACACAAATTGGCGGTAGGACAGCAGAGTGAGTCAGTAGAGATGGTATTTGATTTTAGGGAGTGGCCAAGCTCCCTGGGTTTACGTCCATTCACAGCAAAAGGCTGACAAGGCCCTTTATGGAAACAGGCCATAAAAACTTTTTTATGGAGCTGTGAAATCACTGCCTTGAACTGCATTATGTCAGGAGTCCACACAACCTTGCCCGTGGGCAGGTTTAGACAGCTTTGTGGAAGAATTACATACTTAGGTTGTCAAAACAAATTTGTAAAATAAATGGTGTCATCTAAATTAGCAGTTTAATTTGGAGGGGTATATATCTGGATTCTGTTTCTATTTCTTAAATTTTCATGTGAAGGTTACCATGGCAGCATACACTGAACAGCCACAACATTAAAACCACCTGCTTAAACCAGTTTTTTCATTATTGAAAATGCTTTAAACTGTATAAACTTGTCTTGTAAATTAGACTTATTTGTAAACAGTTCATATTTTATAATATGATATGTATGCTTATATAAGTAGTGCATTGTTTTGTTATTTAAATATCTACATACTGGTGTTCATGATCACGTCTATCTTAACAGGTGCTCCAGGACCTGTATGTTTAATATTACAAAAAAAAAAAAAAAACATTCGCCATATTTCAAAATGCATGGGATCTATTCCTACATGTTTCATCACATGCAGTACCATGTAATTCCAATGGAGGGAAGAAGGGTGAAACTGATGTAGGATTAGATGCCATGCATTTTTATGTATGGTGGGTGGTTTTTGTTTTTTTAAAATTTGAAATATTATACAGGTCCTGGAGCATCTGTTAAGATTGGCATTAAGATCATGAACACCAGTATGTAGCAACATATTTAAATAACAAAACAATGCCCCCCCCCCCCCCCCCACACCCCCACATGAGCTTACAAGACCTCCATTTTCATTTACAATTAACTTTTGAATGCAATTCACTTATGATTATCTGCTTATATAAGTACACATATCATATCATTAAATATTTAGTGTTCATAGACAACTTTATATAGTTTAAAGCATTTTTAATCATGAAGAAACTGGTTTAATGTTGTGGCTGATCAGTGTAGGATTCTTTGTCACCTGGAAAGGTGCCTAGGTCACTACCCACTGATTTCCCAAGCGTAGGCCACATGCTCCAGAGAGGATCCAAGCAGGCCTCTGTATCACATGACTCAGATCAAAGGCCCTGAATGGAATAAACCTGCGGGATATAAAAGGTGTAATAAATACAACTATTGGTGAATCAGTCACTCAAAATAAAAGCAATGTGGTGATAACATTGTGGGACAGTTAGTCCATGGTTACAAGAGCACTAATACATGGTTACAGGATGTTTGCTCACAAGAGTACTGAAATCTTACATAGCTTGTCCCTAATCTTAGAACATCAAAGTTCGTATAAATATAACACGTGGCAACCAATTATTTCCTGCCTGATAATATATAACTTTTAGCTCAAAGTAATAAATGTGGTAAATATTTTGTTGATTTGTCACAATTTCCCAGAAGAGGAACTAAACCTGAAGAAAGAAAAGCATTGGCTGTGCAGTTCCAGCCATGAAAAAAAGGATTCAGTTTGAGAACTACAGACGAAGCACCGCCTTGCTCTAGTACAGCTGTCACCTGACGGCTCGGCAACAGGCACCACCATCTGTCACCGACCCGTCAATCGCTGCCCGGCTGGCACCGGAACATTCTTTATACTAGGGCTCTACTGTTCTGCGGCCTCTCTCTTCTAAACGCAGCGACCTCCCTGCTCTCCCTGAAATGCAGGGGTGCACGCTCCGCATTTCCCCGGCACCCTCGTGAAGAGCTATCCCAAGCATTGTCCAGATAAGCCTCAGCTACGTCAGGCAGGCAGAGCCGGCCGTGGGAAAAAGAACAAATGGTGGAGCTGGGAGAATAACAGCAGGCTAGCACAGGAGGCAGGGACAAAACAAAGCTGATGGGGAAAATTATTAGTACACTTTCTAATAATAATCATTGCCTTGAACTGCGTTGTTTCACTGTGTCAGGAGTCCACACAACCTTGCCCGTGGGCAGGTTTAGACAGCTTTGTGGAAGAATTAAACAAATTAGTAAAATAAATGGTGTCATCTAAATGAGCAGTTTCCTTTGGAGGGGCATACATCTGGATTCTGTTTCTGTTTCTTACATTTTAAATAAAGGTTACCATGGAAGCATACACTGATCAGCCACAACATTAAAACCACCTGCTTAAACCAGTGTTTTCATGGTTGAAAATGCTTAAAACTGTATAAACTTTTTTCTTACTCATATTATATGTAGAAACGAGTAGGCTATCACGGGTTCAGCTACATCCTCGTTCTCATCCGTACCATCCAAAGACTAATTTCAGGACCTCTATTGCTGTGTACCCTGAATATGAACATTGTTTCTGACAAATACTAACTTTTTGTACTGTGACAATACCTTGTGTCGTATATGTATATTTATGTATATTTTCACAATATAAATCGACTTTAGGTTCTCTTTCCATCTGATGTCCATTCCAATGGACAATACATTTTTTTTTATTAGTTATACTATTAAACATATATTGCTTAAAATAGCATTTCCAGTGTTTCCATATTATGTTTAACACATCAAATATAGAAATGAATGTTTAAAGAAATATATATAATATAATGCTGTTATAAAAGTGACTTAATTTGAGCACTCACTTAGCACTTTGGTATGATGTAACTTTTTGAAATGTCAACCAGTTGGGCCATACTTGCATTTGATTGATTAGTTAGTGTCTATTTAGCTGTTGGCTGTTATGTAAATCATTAATTAACAAAAACACAAATTGTGGATTATGTGCTTTCAGAACGAATCCTGGATCAGTTTAAACTTTTGTCACATAAAGCAAAGAGGGTGGCAATACCCAGCAGTCTTAGAGGGTCTTCTCAGCTGCACATATCACACAGCTGAAGGACTGCTCATAAACCAGGCAGGTGAATCCAGAACATGCCAGTGCAGACGGTAGCCAGTAGCCCAGCAGGGCAGCATAAGCGGTGCTAGTGTCGCCCAGGAAGGGAGGGTTTCCGCTGGCTGGCACAATAACGCGTGCCTGTGACCCACCCTGGCTGATTGGGTACTCATAATTCACCTGCATATGAAGTGTCTTCCTCTCACTCATGTCTATCTGAGCCTGACCTGTTGGCCATGGTGCGAAAAGCGGTGGCTTTGGAATTGACAACTGAGGTTGGAGATTTTGTAAACACCAGCCATCCTGTAGCGTAGTGGTTAAGGTAAATGACTGGGACACGCAAGATCGGTGGTTCCAATCCCGGTGTAGCCACAATAAGATCCGCACAGCCGTTGGGCCCTTGAACAAGGCCCTTAACCCTGCATTGCTCCAGGGGAGGATTGTCTCCTGCTTAGTCTAATCAACTGTACGTCGCTCTGGATAAGAGCGTCTGCCAAATGCCAATGATGTGATGTGATGGTGCTAATCAGTACCTTCAAATGTTTAAATCCTTTTAATTGCCTGAAACAGGTGAGGGATAACTGTGCTGCCAGAGACACCAGCTTTCAGCCAGTTCAGCATCTCTTTCTAAACAAATATACTAGACCTCAGACATGAACAATCGAATATGGCCATTCACAGACCTGTATCACATAAAGTTTATTAGGCCAGAAGACAAGGAGATGACGGCAGATGAAGTAGAACCTTCTGGAAATAGGTGACAGAAGCACTTTAATACAGAAATTGTCACATTGCCACACTGTCAAAGTTCTGTCTTCTTAAGGGCTTTGTGCAGAACCTGCAGTTCAAAGACAACTCGCCTCGCCAAATTGTATGTTGAAATCCCCAAACAAATATGCAAAGCGATCAATAGCTCTTGGTAACCTCTATGCCTCTCAACACACCATGTATTTGCATTACCGTCATTGTTCACATCTATGGCAATGTTCAACAGTAGCCGCAAGGCGGCTCAAACCAGTAATTACACTACAGTTTTCGGAAGGCGGCATTAAAATCACAACTGTGTCACATGACCTGCAAGAGCTTTGTGCAAAACCAGTATTACCACAAAAGGACCGAATTGCGAGCTTTATCTTAACCCCTAAAGCAAGAAGGCCAAAGACATACAAGTGCTGTACATATGGGATTCCCATCTGTCCTGTGTGTAAGGCTGGAAGGAAACAGGTGCAGTTTGCATTCAATTCTGAGACCGTGAACTTCCTGAGTTATGCAGGCCGTGGGATGTGCGTCATTTGTGACCAATGTCTGAGGTGCATCTCCAGAGAAAGAGATTTTTGTACAATGAATGTTCCCTATCCTGGTCTCTCCTGACAAATTCTTGCATTTGACAGTAAAATGAAGCATGAACTCTGCTGCTCACAGTTCAGGAACAACTTTGTATCACACAGGGAGGCTCCACCACGCTCTTACAAATGTGTATTCAAATGAAACTGCGAATGGGCACACACTGCTTTCACTTCTGCTTCAACTCTACAGCAGGATTAGCCTAAATGCGGTGTAGCATATAATTAAAACTTTCACTTAATTAATAAATTACACCCCAACATGACTCTTAATTCTTGAAGGTTTATTGGATTTGTGTGAGGGTAAAGGCACAACGCCTGCAGGCCGATCCACGGCTGATCTCAGATCAGCGTCAGCGGCTCACTCGCATAATGCCACTCTGTTTTCTCCCTGCCTCTCAGATGGGCCATTGTGTGCTCCAGCCAGGATAATGACTTCCGCTGAGAAATATCCGCAGGATTAAATGTCAAAGGAGCCCAGTGAACTGTTGCCAGAGACACAGGAGGTAGCTGCCAAGAAGATATGTTTGGGGCGGCTGGCAAGGTCCATCCACAAGTGCTCTTCTGAGCGGGGCGGAAGGACACGGAGTTTGGCAGGACGAAGCGGGAGAGGTGCATAGCAGCACTGTGATGTAATCACGCCACCCCCGCAGAACCCCCACGTTTTCTGTGTAAATAACAGTGACCTCCCCCCCGCACACACACACACACTCACTCGACTGTCAGCACAGCTCCCTCATGTACACGCACACCCTCTTTGACTTCCGCTACAGGCAACTCCATTACTTGGACACACACACCCTCTCCAAAACGACAGCCATCAAATCCGCGGGCCAGGCAGGGTTGAGTCATCAACCAAATTCATCCAATGCGGCATCAACCTTCCCCCGGGGAGACGAAAACAGTCATGCACAGTAACCTCCTGTTCCCTGGCCGCATATTACTGCATGGGCCCCCTGCTGGTTGGTTACCCAACAGCTGGATGCCATGAGATTTGCTGATATTTTGATCCGCTCTCAAACCTCCCAAAACTATCACTGGAGGGAGAGAGACAGAGATACGGTAATACAAACCAATACACTGCTCCATTTAAAAAAATACCCAGCCAGTAGAGATTGTGAACCACATCCACTGCAAATATTTGAATAAAAATATAATTACTACAAAGCTTCTGTGACAAGGGCACGCATCTTGGGGCTGAGTTGTGGGAGCTATAGTCCTAGTGACAAACATTAAATGGTCACATGAAAACAAACTACAACCTCTACCAGAAGCTATAGCAGACCATGAATTACAATTTCTCGCCATCCTGCAACGTTGCTAAATTGGCTTCGACTTGCCTCAAAAACCAGTCCAATCTGGTTTTTTGTTTCTTAAACAGTTCAGTGATAATCCCCCACAAATGGTACAACATGCTAATGCAGACTTATAAAGAGCTCTTGTGGTTTGACTCCAGTGTCACAGTAAGGCAGAGCTGAGAGCTAGTGTTATTGGGAGGGGAATGCCGGCACACCCACTCTGTCCAGCTGAACACCATCTCCTTTCACATCCACAATGGAGCGCTCTGTCAGCACAACGCCACCCCTCCCACGCCCAGCAGGGCCTGCCGGTGTTTACCAACACCACACATGGTTACCAGTGCCCAAATCCGGCCCCACGCGCTACACCAGGGATCCTCCATCCTGGCCCTGGAGAGCCACTGGGTCTGCTGGTTTTGTGTTCACCTTACAACAGGAAACTCATCGTTTCATTTAGTAGGGCGGCCTGTAGCGTAGTGGTTAAGGTACATGACTGGGACACGCAAAGGTAGGTGGTTAAATCCCCGGTGGAGCCACAATAAGATCCGCACCGCCGTTGGGCCCCTGATCAAGGCCCTTAACCCTGCATTGTTCCAGGGAGGATTGTCTCCTGCTTTGTCTAATCAACTGTATGTCGCTCTGGATAAATGCCTGCAATGTAATGTATGTAATTTAGGCCCGAGACCAAATGTGAAAAATGACCTATGCAATACATTCAACCGGTAGAAGGAAAGCCCAAGACCAGGCATGGAGACTCTTGGAAGGGGGTGAAAGGACTAAACAAAACCAGATTTTTCATGTTGCACATCTTTTAATAGAACATCCTAATCTGTACAAAAACACCATATTGCGTAACAAACTGAGGAACCCGGGGCAAGGCCACAGCTAGAACAGTCTGCATGGGGCTCATAGGAGGTTGTGATGCTCTGCCTTGTCGTCATCTTAGTTGACTTTTGCAAGTAAACTGCATCTATTATTTATTTTTGGTATTTGCCCAAAAAGATGAGAAAAGAGCAAATCAGCTGTGCATTAATGTTACACCCAAGGCCCCCCCCTCAGTATGTCCTTGTGACCGACAGGATAACGGTTGAACTCGAAAAACGGTTGAAACGACTTCGGCACGTCTTAAACGAACAGTATGGCGCAGTATGCTGCAGTATGGCAAGGAGGCGCCAAGTCAGAACTTTAACCACATCTGTCTCCGTGTGCAGCTAGAGAAATCTTTTTATTTTATTTTTTAAATAAAGGGGAACCGGAGTTTTGCCTCCCACACCCCCTTCCCTTCCCTTCCCCGCCCGCACGCACGCACGCACGCACGCACGCACGCACGCACGCACGCACGAGGAGACCGTGGTGATAAAACGAACACTCACGCCTCCGGTTAATTCCGCGTTCCAGCTCCCCACCCCAAGATCTCACTCCAGGCATTTCCTGCTGATTTCAGTTTCACTTTTAATTTTAAGAGTGACATTTCATTTCTACTTTGTGTTTCACACATGACAACTCCTCTTCCACATGTAAAAGTAAAGCACCACACAGAGCACTAGTAAAAAGAAATTTGGCAATAAACTTTGAATTCGCTAGCAAGCGCTTGGGCAGTAGACAGCAGGCGGGAGGCTTCCCAGAGGCTAACCCTCCGCCCCCCCCTCCACACAGTATAGATCTTACAGCAGAGACTGTTACTCATCTCCGTAACACAGAGTACAGTCCAATACATAGTTCAAACCAGATAAAAAATTAACTAGAACAAACCTAATATAAATAACTTCTGAATAAGAGAAAAGTTTGAAAAAGCTTAACTTTCTTTCCATTTAAAATAAAAGAAAACCTAAGAAGGCAACCCCCAAAGTTCTTTTCAACAGTTCCGTGCTGGACTTCCACGCATTATTTTCTTGGCATAAAAAACCCTGAGAAACCTGATGTCAAGTGGAACGCTGGACTCACTCTGTGTTGGATTTGCATTGGCCTCTGGAATGTGGTGGTGACAGAGAGCTTTCCGGAAGAGGCGGCTTGTTCTCGGCAGTTTAACTCTGAACACAGTGGCCCGAGGGGGTGCGTGTATTACATCCCGTTTTGCGTTACGATAAATCTGTTTATAGTTATATTTACAATGTCAAATGTAACGGTTATATTTTATTTTTGAGTGAGGGTTTAACTTTGCTGTACAAGGGGAGTATAAGAACAGAGGGTGTGGCGGTCATGCAGTTGGAACAGTTAGAGTCATGTAGGAGAGAGCAGTGGCTCTCCGCAGGCTGGTCTGGTCGCTGTTGGGGTCTCGGAGTTTGTGGTGGAGGGCTCCCCATGTTACTGCTGCTTGCACTCTGCTGGCTGGGGCTCTTCTTTCTGCACACAACACACAGAGAGGGACCTCATGTATGGAGAAAAGACTGCATGGGAGAGTGTGTGAGTGTGTGTGTGTGAGAGAGAGAAAGGGTTTGCGTGGGGGGGGGGGGTTAGCACATTCTGATAGAGCACGCAGACACACATACAGAGAAAAGGCAAATAACAGGCCAGTGGGGCAGAGAAAATAACTTCATAACACTAAAAATGATAAAGTATTGAAACAAAGCAAGGATGCTCCTCTCCTCTTCTGCAGAGCTGGCGAGCATTCATATGACAAGACTGACTTAAAATGCTCGTCTGCACACAGTGTTAAATGTATGCCAAACCCCTGCCTGCCCCCCCCCCCCCCCTCAAATGTCTCCAAATATGAACCTTTCACCTGCAGACATTCCCATACACCCGGCCTGGGTAACCATAAGAACAGCTGGCAAGAGGTGGAGCCTTTAACAGAGAGGCTTGTCCTTCAAAGTTATTTTATAAAGACCAGAAAAACTATGACAGGGAGAGAACAAGCAAGAATTCAGGGCCAGGTTATATTTGAGAGACTGTTAGCAACAGCACTACCAGAAAAGTGAGGCCTGGGTTCACTCAACATGTCCTTAGCTTTGCACCACAATTAAAAACAACAGCAGGCTTTTTCCAGGACACAATTTGGCACATTCAATGACCAAAATAAACTTGAAACTACGTGAAGAAAGAAAATATCAAATTATTTGGTAGTCACAGATAAACACAGATGTTGATTGAATCCAGGCAAGAGAGAGAAGGAGAGAGATGAAGGAGGGGGAATGGAAAGATGGAAAAAGAGGGAGGAAGCAGAGTGGAGGACAGGCCCAAAGCCATGATGGAGCAGAGGTGAGTCCATCTCTTTTCTCCCTTACCTATAAATGCATGGGGTGGGAATGATTTATGCCTGCAATGGAGGTAAGGAGGGGGAGGCAGGAGAAACAATTATAGCCAGAATTAAACATCAAGACAGAGCAACCAAACGCTACCAAGCCTGTTCTTCCACCCTTCCCCCCCCCCCCCCCATCATGCACCCTTGTACACACCAGCCGCCCACTAGCACATCAATCAATTCCACTATTAACAGGGGAACCAAAGGCTCTGTCTCCATCAGTAACTCCACAGACCCGCACCGTGGAGCAGAGTGGATTAGCTGAACGATTAGCGCTCTTCTGCCCTGTGTAGACTGTCAGGTTACTGAGGGTTTGACAGGCGAGACACCCTACTGGGTTTTGCCGGGTTAGTTTTAGGCCCAGTGCAAGTTACACTTCTGAAACTGACCTTGGGGTCATCATCTCCCTCCTCTTCATCACCATCCTCATCATTGTCCTGTCCACAATAAAGAAAATCATTACATACATCTCCAACAACGCAACCTTCACAAAAACTCAAACACAGTGCGACTGGCTGTGATCAGCACCGGAGCCCGTATGATCAAGACTGTGATCGTGAGTGCGACCATGAATGTGACCATAACCATGACCATTTCCGTGACCATGAACATCATTGTGACTGCGACCCTGGTCAGGAATATGTGAGGCCATGACCGTAATCATTTGACCACGACTCTCTATGTGACTGCGAGCATGACCATGAGTGACCCGGACCATCTGTGCGAAGATGACCGCGAGTGTGACCAGGCCTCACCTCTTCCTCCCCTTCTTCCAGTTCCTCTTCTTCAAACTACAGAAAAAAGAAATACAAGCACATTAAAAACACCGTTTCCCATGGCTATTGGCGTGTTTTGTAACAGGGAGGCGGTGGTGATTAAACCTACGCTGTCATCGTCCTCCAGGGCCTCCCCAGTGAAGTACAGCACAGCTCTGGGGACCACTCGCTCACGGAAGAAGTGGCCAATCTCAAAATCAGTGGCTAATGTCAGCTCAGAGTCCTCATCCTGGCAACACAACACCACCGATGACTTTACATCACTGAACAGGGTTACATTATCGTACAGCGGAAAACTCCTGACATTCTATCAAGGTCTCATTCCCCAAATTCATGGCCCGTAAAAACTTTTAATTGTGGCAATTTCATGTGATCATCTTTTTCCAGCCTCAAAATGAACCACAATGAGATATGGTTTTAAAGTGTGGAATATATTATACTTTAAAATATTTCTCAACTTACCATCTCTCCATCAGATGAAACTAGAAAAAATAAAAATAAAAATAAATACAAATAAAACACAAATGTCAGTTTTGGACAGGACCAAACACAGCAAACCATATATATTGACACAAACATATTTAAAGACAATATTTACAATGCATAAAAAAAGAACTAAATCTACAGGCATTGTTTCTTATTCTTGTTCTTCCTGGCAAGGTTACGTCCTCGTGAAGAATGTGATGGGCCTCGCCACACTCAAACGAAATGCCACATGAAAGGAGCAGCATCTCTCACACTTTCCCACAGACAGGGAGCGGGTGCTGCTACATTCCTACCACTCTCCCGTACAATGGAGGCCAGTAAACTGCCACTGAGAGCCAGCAATACGGTGAATGGCATTCCTGCGACACCAGCCCTTTCTGAGGAATGCCACTGTAACGTTAACCTTAAGAATGGATGACTACCACACCACATTTCAGAGAATAATCATTTTATGCATCACACACTACCTAACCCAAGCCACAAAGGGATCTCATTTAGACCTTGCCTACAAAATTCCATCTAATTGGGCTGCCGAATTCAGTTTCATTTTCTTTCAGACCTAGACACATTTACTGCTCCAAACCACTGAATATATATTTTAAAATGTACCCAACCAACTCTGTGAATGAACGTTCACCTTATTTAACTCACTGGATTGGCAAATCAGTCTTAATTCCCTTTCCCTTCCATAGATTTGCTGGAGAATGCAGCCAGCAGATGCAGGCTACCTCACATGGACCAGGGCCCTCATATTACCAGGAATTTTTAATTGACCCCGAGCATAAGCAGTGAAGTTTCTGGACACCCCTCCTTCTACGTTCACTCAGTTCCAGTCAAAACCCACACAATCTATATTCTAAATCTATATTCCTCTCTTTCCCATTTGACTTACACACTTGAGACAGAAACCAGAAAGTACGACAAGTCTGAGACACACACACTTGGTGTTGGAGCAAATGCAATCCCAACAGTAAACTACGCAAACGATTTCCTGAAGCACAGGAAATGACCCAGATCAAGCCAAAACCTACAAATCCGGTCTTTCCATAATGCGTTCACATGCTGAATCATGCTCCCATCCACTTTCACCTTGTTCAGTGTGGCTGAAGCACTATCCCCCAAAGACTGACACAAACATGTTCTACAGCCATCTCTCAACACCACTGTACTTCACCTCTACTTGACCTAATCAGCTGACAGGACATGGTCCAGTTTCAGATGGAGGCTTTGCCAACAGGAAGCAGAAAATCCTGGTAGAGAGGTGACTTTCCCCCATAGCCCAGCTATAGCTAGTAAAAACTGTACCAGGCAAACAGTGTCCTTCCAACTATCCCTCTGTAGGCAGTAACTGACCCAAACATGTGTCACCAATTATAGCTAAAACAGTATTCAGCAATAAGTGTTCTCACTAATTCATTACATCACAATGCGACTGGGAGCCAGTGTTGTGTAAAGGGTAACAGAAAAAAGGGGATAAAAATCAGAGAAATTATGAGACTTGGTAAAGTACTCCAGATTAAACCTCTGCACAAACATGCTTGACCTTCACTGTATTTCACAGGAGAAACACAGATTGCTGATCACACGCACTAACAGGGCAGTGGCGCCACCTGCTGTACACACTGAAACCCTGCAGCATGGACACTCATCACTGTACCAGCAGACGAGCCATGGGGCGCTACAGAGCAACACCAGTCTGTCTAAACAGCCGTGGGCAGCAGTGAGCGTACCGTACCTTTGATGGGGTTGAAGAAGTTGAAGAAGGAGTCATTGGGCACTTGCTTGGTGATGGTCCTCACTGTGCCACGGCCCTTGTGTTTCTGCTTCTTCTTGATGGTCTTGACCGTAACGTCCTTCCCTTTGTGCCAGTCGATGTCACAGCTGGGTGGGGGATGGGCCAGAGAGTGGGGCAGTTAGCTCTTCAGCACAGCACAGTCCTGCACAATCATTTCAAACCCCAGCTGATTCTTGGATGGAATCATTGCAGGCTTTTTGAACATTTTCTTCTCCTTGATTAAAACAGATTTTACAAATGTATATGTATAATTTTATCTCCCTAAGACAATGTGATTTCAGATTTTAATTTCAGATTGATTAGCCAGATCGTTGGCACAAGGACATTGATGAAAACCAGTTGAGATCAATAATTAGGGCAAGAGGTTTTGTGCCCCACAATTTTCCAGACACGACTACTTTACCTAATTTGATTTGCCAGTCAAGTTGCTACAGTGACATCCACACTTGCACACTACAAGCACTGCATTATGTGCACGCCCATGACGCTGGCCAGTGAGTCAGGGACTATGTCACATGCTAATGAAAGGCTGTCTTCTCACCCTTCACAGTCCACAATCTCCGGGCCCTCGAAGGAGAAGGGGTCAGCAGAGTCAGGCTCAGACTTCATCTTGTAAACCTTCGTCAGGACGGTGTTTTTGAAGAAGTTGTTTGTTTCAAAGTGGAACTCTAATGTAAAACTCTGCCAAGGAAACAAAAAAAAGGCATTCATACCACTTACATTGTGTTATTCTGAACCCAAACAAGTTGGGGCAAGTTTTTTTCTTTTTCCCCAAACAAAATGGGTTGAGTTGTTGAGACTCACCATGGGCTGGTCTGGCTCTGAAAACTTCACTTTGATATCTTGCAAGTGCTTCAGGATTGGCTCATCATGCTCCTGGAGAAATGGTGTGACAAAAGCAGGCAGAGATGACTAATAATGTTAAAAACTAAGCCACAGAAGCATCGGCGGCTGGGAGTAAAGCAGGGAGGGGAAGAGCCTGTCACAGCACATTAGCACTGCTCCAAGGCGTGCCCAGGAGAAACTGACCCAATCTCAACACCCCTGCACAAAGCATGTCTACACTCCTGAATATGACCCACCTGCAGCAGGTCACTAAGCATGTCTACAGTCCTGAATATGACCCTCCTGCAGCAGGTCACAAAGCATGTCTACAGTCCTGAATATGACCCTCCTGCAGCAGGTCACCAAGCAGGTCTACAGTCCTGAATATGACCCTCCTGCAGCAGGTCACCAAGCAGGTCTACAGTCCTGAATATGACCCTCCTGCAGCAGGTCACCAAGCAGGTCTACAGTCCTGAATATGACCCACCTGCTGCAGGTCACTAAGCATGTTTACAGTCCTGAATATGACCCACCCGCAGCAGGTCACAAAGCATGTTGATACTCCTGTTAACTAAGCAGGTCTACACTCCTGAATATTCCCCCCCCGGATCGGGTCACTAACCAGGTCTACAGTCCTGAATATGGGGCGGCCTGTAGCGTAGTGGTTAAGGTAAATGACTGGGACACGCAAGGTCGGTGGTTCTAATCCCCGGTGTAGCCACAGTAAGATCCGCACAGCCGTTGGGCCCTTGAGCAAGGCCCTTAACCCTGCATTGCTCCAGGGGAGGATTGTCTCCTGCTTAGTCTAATCAACTGTACGTCGCTCTGGATAAGAGCGTCTGCCAAATGCCAATAATGTAATGTAATGTAATGAATATGACCCACCTGCAGCAGGTCACTAAGCATGTCTACATTCCTGAAGATTGTGAGCCAGAACTCCGGGATTCCCTTGGGGTCCTCTTCTGCCGCTGGCTCCTCTTTCTTCTCCTCGATTGTGGCTTTTTTCTTCAGCTCGTCCTGTCAGGACAACACCAGAAACACCTCTGCTCACTTAAAATTACCAATGAGCCAGACCTCACCCACTCACTTCAACTGACCAATAAAGTGTGGAAAATATCCCCAAGGCATTCCAATACACCGGTGAAAAACACTGCCCCCAGAAAAGCTAAAACAATGGGAATCACTGTGTTATTATACCATGTCATACTACCATCAATATCTGGAACAAAATCTGGAATATACAATCTTATCATTGGTTTTACATGTAGAGATGTCCCCTTCAAGATTCAGTGGTCATTTACCCACTTGAACAATCCGTTTGAGAAACACAGCTTAGTGCAGTCATCCATTACATCCCGCAGTAATATACGGCCACTCGAGTCATAACTTTTGTTGTCCTCGGGTTTTTGGAAGCTTTTACAAAATTCTGCCGACTCATTTGCACGGCCAACGCAAATTGTCGCCATGCTGACATGGATTTGGGGAGTGAGTCAGGAGGAGGAATCATGAACTCATGGATTCATACAATCATGGCAAAGATACACAGATTACTGGTGGTTACATTTCAATTCTTTACATATTTTTGATATCGTTATACTCACATCGGCCATAACAACTGTTAGCCTTTGCTAATAACACAAGGCATGTTTGTATTGAGTGCTAATTAGCTGTTGGTATAAGCACTGAGCACGACAGCATACCCTGGGTAGTGCTAGTGAGCGGACTAGCTCATAGTTGCATGCTTTCCCACAATTAAATGGTGTCAAAATCCCCTTGCAACAAAAGATGACATACTTTGAGTACAGATAACTTACAAGGGTGAATGATGGTATGTGTACCAGTGTCATTTATTTTACATTATTTTTCAATGTGTACCACATGTTCCATCTTAAACCCCCATAAGGGGGCAAACGTATATGCTTTATAACGGACACAAACCATTTTATTAATTTTCAGAGAGTTATGGAAAGGATCCTGAGATATTAGACCCCATTCTGATTAACAGATAGTCATTTCCTTCAAAGACCTTTATTAGATCTGCATATCACCCTCAGATACAGGAGTTTATGATCCATAAAATGCAATACCCATTTTGCATTTGCATTACCTTAACATAATGGAGGCAACATTCACAATTTCTGAATATTAACAACAATAAAGGGATTTTGTAGTTCTTGAAAAGTTTCACAAGGGCAACAGTACAGAACAGTACATTAATTATTCATAATGACATTCCATTGGAAACATAACCAGGTTAACCGGTTTGGGATGAACGGTTACAGCTTTGGGAAGACATTTTATTAAAAAGAGACAATAAGCACAGAAAGCAGGCAGATAGTCTGGTCACATGACCCATGTACTCACTGCAAGCTCCTCCCCCTCCTCTCTGTCACTGTGCCACTCGCACTCCTCATCTGTGGGCTCCACTGCACCCGAGACCACATCCTTTCTCTGGACACCAGGCAAGCAAGAGAGCAGAGCCATGTCATAGGGGACAACCACACAACCCACAAAAACAAACAATGAAACAGCAAGACAACAACCAAACAGACAAACAAAACACCAGAAGAGTTAGCAAGCAGACTACTGCCAATCAATGAAACAAGTACACAACCACCAAACAAAAACAGACAGAAACAAACCACCAATCAATGAAGCAGGTACACAACCAAAAAAAAATAAAAAAATAAAAAAATAAAAAAATTACCTCCCAAAAAAACAAAAAACAAACAAACCACCAAATAAATAAAAACTGCTACACAAGTTTCAAGTGTCCTTAAAAAGACTATACACAAACTGGCTGACCCTTTAGGAAAAAACAAAACAAAAAAACAACAACATTATTTTCCAGCCTGAGCCGAAATTACAGAATAAAAAGTTAAAGGAAAAACAAAACAGGCATGAATGTGGTTGCCATATTGGACATCCTGTTTGGCCCAAGTTTCCGCTGCGGGCTTAGTCAGCCTGTCCCCAGCTTTGGACCAGGCTGCTGGCTGCAGGGGGAGGGTATAGAACAGAAATTCCACGACTAACACAGAGGCCAGGGGCTAAGGGTTTCCACTTACAGGTCAGTAATCCCCCCCCCCAGGCGGTGTACCTTATCAAACAGCGGCTGGTAGAGGGCGGCGTACTTTCTCTCCAGCTCATGCACCTCCTCGTAGAATTTGGCTTCTAGGTGTGCGCAGCGGACCTGCACCTGCTTTAAGGCATTCACTCTTCTCTTCACTGACTTGGGCAAGCTGGAGGAGCACGGGACACAAAACGAGTGAGCGAATGAGAGAAACAAGCATGCCAAAGCCACACACATCTGGCTCAATGCAAGAGGGAAAGGCCAATATTTCCCTCCCTTTTCTAATTCTGTTCTCTTTCCTTCCGTTCTGAGAGTTTATGTAAATATGTAGTGCTAAACCCATACTGCCTTAGTCAACTGCCTTAGTCATCTTCAGTGAAAAGCTGCTCAATAACCATATTTACACATTTCCCTTTAGCCACCTTATGTGGACTGTGAGTGGCAGGCATAGCATTCCCCTGGTGATGTCACCATTCCTCACCTCTCAATGGTGGAAGGGGTGTGTGACACGTTGTCGAGGCGGTCTTGAAGCGCCGCCAAAGCCTGGGGGTTCTGCATAACCTGATCCCCCACTTTACCTGCAGTAATCACACATAAATTCACCTTTACCTACAGGAAGTGCACACAAAACTACAATTGCCACTCATACCCGTCATATCAGCCCTGATCAACTAAACACTCTTACCTGCTGTGATCACACAAAGAACATTCATACTGTCCACAGATTTCACCCACCGCCAAGTACACATTCAAGCCCGTAAAAATTATGTACTAACTTTGCCCAATAAAATTATTGAATGCGTAGTCACACACAGCCTATGAGCATGCAGCTCTGTCAGCTCAAACACTTCCTGTTCACTTCATAGACAGAGACATGGCTTTAACAGCCATATTACCTTGTTATTACAAAAAGCCAATGAGTGTGACCTGCTCCAAAATAAGATGAGATGACTAATCCCTGCCACTCTCTCCCTGCCCCTGCCTCTCCCTCTCCCTCTCCCTCTCCCTCCGCAGACCGCTAGAAGACTTTTGCCCTTGTGATGTAAAATTTGGAGCTTCATGAAATTTTCAGAATGACACCCGACACAGCTCTTGGCACAGAGAGTGGGCACCTCAATAACATCCCAAACGGCGAAGTAGGAGTGGGCACAAAACTAATTACCCATACAGGATATAAAACACCAATTGGTTGCCCTGTGTTTAATATTTCAGAAGCTGCACCTTGCAAAAGAGAGGAGCTGTTTTCATAGGGGGCGGGGAAATGCAGTGGCAATGCAGCATTTGGCATTAAAGAAACGAGAAATAGGAGATGCACCTGCGTGATAAAAATAATCAGTTTTGCAGGCCGTCTGTGAGCAGTGTTCGGTTGGCCTGTGGCTAGGACGGCTGTCGGCACATACGGTTTGTGGCAATTCCTTTGGGCAAATGTTGTCACTATGAAAAACACTTGCTGCTAGTTGCTTTGACTAATGTAGTGGAGTCCCAGAGAGATTCCCCACAGAGAATGCTCCACTTAACACAAAGTGTATGTCTCCCAATGGGTCTCTCATTTTCATTGCCATTTACTCAAGAACATGAGCAATCCATCTTCTGTATGTGCCATCTATGAGGAACAGCCACTTAACACAGAGATACAGGCACATCAAAGGCCTGTTTGAAAAAGACCATTCATTCTGACAGGGTAGGAGTGGGAGCAGGTACATAGCAGTCAAACTACAGCCAGAAGATTGCTACTCACTAACTGATGAAAAAAAAGAGGCGATGGGGCCTTACTTAAAAATTAGATTTGAAATCCAGCAACAGAAAATAATGTCACCAGTTTTATCTCACTGGCCCAAGTGTGGACAGCCCATCTCAAGTGTGTATGACAAAATACATAACAATATTAGTGCTATCTAATTACCCATAAACCCTCTGTGTCTTGCTCATAAATACTCAGTCAAACAAGGGCAACTGTTATTTCAGTGCACATGGTGTTTGCCCCTGAAAGCCACACTTAGTTTGGTTGTTTCTCTTCAGTTCCAAAATGGAGACTACCACCACAACCTTGCAGTTTCAGAGAAACAGAACCAAATCCAAACTGGCTATTGCCAATTTTCTGTTGAATTCCAACTCACTGATTTCATTAACAAAGCACGATTAGCAGAAAATGTAATAAGGGAACATAATCAAGGAATCTACAATCACGTGAAGTTTACCTCTGGTTTCACTGTGGTCTCCTTCCATTATCGAATAACAGCCACAGTCTTCTGAACATACAAGAAACGATAGAAAAATGTTTACCACACCAGCATTTCGCATACATATTTTAAAATACTTAACCAAAAGTTACGCAACTAAAGTTGGCTCAATTTTACAGACACACGATTGCCAAAAGACGCGTCATTGTCTAATACAGTTATCCAGAGTGCGGCTGTTTATATGTGATAACTGTAATCAAACAGCAATATGCTGGCTACTGCTTGCATAATACCAGCAGGGCTAAATTAGTCCAGATAGCATAGCGCATTCAGTAGTTTTATGTATATATAAATATAATCCAACTAGGCAATGTTGGCTAGATAATCATAGATAGGTTGTACATTTAAATACATTTTGAAAAAAAAAAACACAAAAAAAAACAAACAAACAGTAGTTTGTTGTGAAAATATGACGCAAAAACTTTTTCAAATAAAAATTCACCCCTATTGAACATACTATATTTAATCCCACTGCGAGCCGTGAACGTGAACAGAACTTGCAAGCATGCAAAGCAACGTATATTAACGCTGAGAGTGTTCTTCAAGTAAACGTTTCGACATGTTGCATAAACAAGAGTTGACAATATATTCTGGACTGACAGCTGCAGCGTCAGAAAGCTGTGCTGGTCAACTTCCATGCAAAGCGCAGTCCGATGACGCATTCCGCTTACCAGCGGTGATGAAATATCTAGCTAGCTAGCCTGGACGTGCCATTTCAACAACGTTAGCTGACCACCTGGCAACCAACCAAACACAACCGAACAACCAAGGACGACTAGGAATGTCTTTTACATTCCAATACATACAAATCTTAGTCGGTGTCACATTTTCTTAATAGAAACGTGGTTCCACAATTGTCAGCTAATTTTAGCTAGCCTAGCGACAGCGAACTGCTGCTAACTGATTTGGTTCCATGGGAAAACACACAGCAAGCTACTAATCGGATGATGTAGCTAACTCATAAACAAGCCATCTGATGCTAAAATTTTAGCTAACTAACTGGACAGGAATCTTGCTTTCCTGTTTAGCATAGTCTCAGGCAGTGTCATTGATAGGCGCGCCTATTTCTTGAACTGATAGCTAACGTTAACTCTCCCTCATGCTGGGATGGCTAGCTAACTCGCTACATACTAAATTAGCCTGCCAATATTATACGGCATTTTTATTATATCAGACTTCTCCGATTATTTAAACAATAATAGGATAAATTACTGCTTATGCAACAAAAAAGTCAGGTTTTATAGACAACTATGACACAGACGTATTTATAAGGTTACCATACCTCAATCTAAGCTGCTGCTTCCCCGTCGACACTCACGCGTCTACTTCTAGCCGAGATGAAAGCTCACCACGTTGGATTAATCCTGCGTATCATTGGTCTGGGAGCAGTCCCACGCGCCCTATCACAAGGCTCAAATACCAAACAACATCTTACACCATTGGTTACGTTTTTGTAGTGCAGTTTGTACATAGAAAGTTTGTCCAACCAATGCTGGAGCAGTGTTCGGCAGCTTGGTAGCCGATGAAATATGCGTGTTCTTCTGCCCAGTTGAGAATTAAAGTATTACGAATTTATGAACCTAGTTGATTTCATTTGCGGTACGATAAATATTAATGAAACATCAATCGAAGTATCTCAACACGTCCAGATGGATTAATCACTTTGTGTACTCTAGTGCATTGTTCTTATGGCGTTTGTAATTACGTAACTTACCTCAATAAAAATGCCAAGTAATTCGTTCTGACAGGTGGATCATTAAACACCGATTATTTAAGAAGGGCGCAATTTGCTTTCTTGTTTTAAACTGTTAGCTGATACACTTGTTAACATCCAACCTGGGCGATACAGCTGCCATTTTGCACCAGAATGCTAACACTAGCTGAGGTGGAGAACAATGTTTTTGCCAATTAAATAAGGGGATGATTAGGTGGCAGGTTGAAAGAGGCATGTTGGGAATTTAGCCAGGACACCATGGTACCCTGCTCACTTCAAAGAGTGTTATGGGAACTACAATGCCCTCGGTGAGTCAGGGCATCATCCGAAAGACAGCGTCTTCTATAGCACTGCACTGGGGCATTGGGGTTTATTTGACCAGAGGGAAGATTGCCACAATGACTTGATATGATATTCTTCAGATGCAAATAGGCACCCAAGATGTACTCACTGTGGCAAAATGAAGGGGCTTACATGCAATGCAATAATAATAAACTGCTATTGTTTTCCTTGGTCAACTTGTTCGATGTCTGTTGCTCTGTACGCCAGTGGTTTCTTTCTTTTTCAGGACATTCCAAGTTGATGTACGAGCTATCCCCAATGATTTCCCCTCTTTTCTAAGCTTTAAAATGGCTCGCTTCTCTCCCAGACAGCCCTCTGGTCTTCATGTTGGTTTATCTTTTCTAACACAAATGCAGTCTTCACAGGCAAAACCAAGACATTCAAAACTATTTATTGTTTAACCAATCATTCTAACAGGACACATCTGGACAACAAGAAACATCTGTCAGTCATATGTTCCAATACTTTTGCTCACCTAAAAATGGGGTGGTCTGATACCAACGTTGATATGTTCTAAATTGTTTAACAAATCGTGATAAAAAAAACGAAATAAAAGCTGACATTTTTGTCTGTCGTTTCATGTACGTCTTTTTTGACCTTAAAATCAATTGTCTTCAGTATAGCAAAAACAAAGGAATTGACCTTGCTGTTGGAAGGGACTGTAGCTCAGACATCCTATATGAAATACCAAGGCAATATCATTAGCTGACTATATGACTCTGAAATTATATGAGTTTTGTCATCCCAGAGATAGACTGCCTTTAGGTCACCTAGGATCTCTGGATACACCACATTCCCATAGTCCTGATTTTCTCACTGAGGCTCTCATTCTGAAACATAATAGGAGCTACTGTATTTACGGCACCAGAGGACAAACAGCTCTCTCAGCCACATGGACAGCCGTCAACTGTCATGTTCTGTGGAATATGATCACCAGGGACCTATGAACAGATGGCTTACATTTTCATCTAAGGGATTATGAAGAGTACAGTCTGCATTCATAGAAGAGCAAGGTGGATTTAGAAAGAATATTCTGTAACATCTCAGGTTGGTGAAGAAGGGCAATGTGCATTGAGTTTCACACCAAGAAACAAGGACTAATGTATCATCTCACCCAAAAGAGAATTGTCTTATTGTGGCCTACTGGAGAGAGAAAAAGTAATTTGCTGCTCCTGCTGCCTTTTGTTTGTTCAGAATTGGATAAATAATCTCTATAAACTGATATCCAGAAATCAAATTTTTCAAAGCCTCCAATTACCAAGCAAACATTTGACAGGCAGACAGAGACAGACAGAAAGGGAAGATTCACTCTTTCAGATTATTCTGGAGATGAGGGGTGGTACAGTATTTATGCTGCATGTGTTTGGCTAACAGATATACCCTAAATGACACCAAGCCTTATAGCAGTGAATTGGCATGACAACAGACATAAATCCACCCATACAATGTACTAAAAGTCCTGGTGTCTCCTGTGACCAAGTCCATTAGTCTTTGGAATAGCACATTCCGCATGCTACTCCTTTATCTAATTCAAGAGTGTGCAAACATGTGCCCATGTTAACCAGGAGAACTGTGGAGGTCTGTACATTTGGAACAGGGATAATGAGAATGAAGCCAATGGCAGCAATGCAGGCTTCACTTACAACAGGTATTTATATAGATTCAAATGTTAGCAGAGAGGAGTTGAGTAGAGACACTGAAAGTAGGCTTTAGAAAACCTCATTGGTTTAAGTCCTGAAATTAAATGACGAAACAAAATGACTGCAGAAACAATATGTAGGTTCAGAAGGGTCCACATATTCTTCCTCCCAAATTTCAACATTATTCATTTGAATTGTTGCTACATACTTTCTTTTACTTAGTACAGGGGTCAGCAACCCTGGTCGTGGAGAGCCGCAGGGTGTGTTGGCTTTCGTCTCCACCTTAAAATAAGCAACCGATTCAGACCCAAGAAACCAGGTGAGGTGAGTTAACTGTGGAATCAACAGGTTTCATTGATCAATTAATGCCAAGCAACAACGAAAGCCAGCACACCCTGCGGCTCTCCACGACCAGGGTTGCTAACCCGACTTAGACGAACACAGGACCAGTTTCCAAATCACCTCTAGTAAGATGAAAACAAAAGTAAAATAACTGTATTTAATAGCTTCTGGTGCATTTTCAATCCTTTAATTTACTCCCTACTGTATTACCGGAATTGGCAGCATGTCCACAGTGAAGTGTATTGGCAGTGTGGTGTTCCAGCAGACCATGGTTAATCAGGCAGATCAGTGTCAAGTTTCGTACCCTTACAATACAAGCTTATACCTGTCCTGCCACTGAAAATGAATGACTGCCTACGTCTCTTGGCTGTAGCTTGCCTCCTTTGGTATAAATCATGGAGTCAGGAACTATTCATGCAGAACGTATCCTCTTGCCACTGCATAAATCACAAAACTACCTTTGATGAGATGACAGCAGCTACACACAGAACCAAGCAAAGTGACCAAAACTCTTTTAAAATGGACAAGCTGAAACAAGGATGGAGGTTTTTCAAATTCGTTCCAAAGGGTTCAAAAAAAGGCATACAGCCATCCACAGTAGAAATGCAGAGGGCATATCAGAACAGTAGAAACATTGTGAAGTGAATCTAACCCATTGGTGAAGAGTTCTACACTGGGTCTTTGTGTGGATATTCATGCTGTTCCTAACAATGATCATCACCACACTGACTGTCAAGTTATCTCTGTCCAAGTGTTGCTTACTAGGTCACTGAATTGTGCTTGAAGGTATTGTAAGGTATTGAAGGTATTGTACACTTCCTGTACCCTGGCCAAACATGATATGTATAGACTGTATAGATTTGGAAAAATATTTCAACATACAATATACCCCCTTTTTAGCTTATGAAGGGGGTGCCTGGGTGGGTCAGGGTGGGGATCCCTGGATCAGAAAAGGTTGCCAAGGTTTTCATTCGCTAGCAGACATTAATATGAGAACGAATGTTCAAGACTTTCAAACAAATTCTGTTTAAAAGCAACCAATTGAAATGATCATTCTGCACTGAAAGACTTCATGCGCAATAACTACCAAATTGTAATAATCTCTCCCAAGTTGTGCTTATGGCCAGAGCTGGACCCCCCACTTATGGCATTTATGTTCACAAGCTTCAAATCTTAAACAAATAAGACATTAAAAGAAATAAGACTAGATTAAAATAAACAAAAACAGTTAAATAATATGTAATCAATCATAAAAGTTCATCAACTATTCTTTCAATTTAGAAATACAAATCTGAAATAAGTGATACAAAGGAATACATGAATGCCTCTGCGGTCTGTATTTTTTAATTTGGAAAAAACCCATCAAAAGGGGGGCACACACACACACACACACACACACACACACACACACACACACACACACACACACACACACACACACACACAAGCACACATGCACGCACTTGACTCACTCATCAATTTACTTCACAGTCCTTTCATTGCAAATTTGTACACCATAATATTAAAAGTAATTAACATGCCATTTATAAATCAGCACCCCCCCCACTGGTGGAAAAAAAGCAAGTGCTCCCCCCAGGTCCCTAAGCGTGGGCCCATTTCAGCAGGTGTGACAAGGCAGGAAAGTACAGATGCTGTGGGCAGTGCTTGGGGTTGGACAGGGTCAGTCTAGATTGGAGGCCTGGGTTATTACCCAGAATCCTCAGCTTCCATTCTGGGTAGTCTCGAGGTATTCCTTGTGCAACTTCTCTTGAGCCTCATAGAGCTTGCGGAGCTTCTTGGTTTGCCCTTTGCTGATCTCCTTTCCCTCAATGTCATGAGTAGGGAATCCCTGCACCAAGAACATTTTGCATAAATATTATTGTCTAGGTGGGGCAATTAACAGAAGTGTAATTATCAAGGCACGACCTTTTTCCTTACAGTTTCATCAAAGCTGGAGTACTTGTCGTCTTCTGAGCGGAACATCTCACTGGGATGAATCTTCATCTTCTCCAGCCGAGCTCTCTGCGGGACAGGCAAGAGAACACATCTGTATCTAGCCTTTCACAGTATTCAGAATACACGCATGCATGCGAACATGCAAGCACAGAGTGAAGCCTAGGCAAGCAGAGAAAACGACAGAAAAGGCAATCTCATCTCTGTCCAAACCGCTGTAGACCAGCTCACTTAATTGCATCTGTGGACATTACAGAAGGTCAAAATTTTCACCAAGGAAGCTGTAGAGTAAAGAAAGGCTATCGACGGCTGAGAGACCCTCAGTACTGAAAAAGTGACTGGGACCAGGCACTGTGGTACGCAAAGAAACAAGTTACTCACTTCCTCACTTCCTCTTTCCATTTCCTTATTAGTGCATACAATTCACTTCCTGTTCCTGTTTCTTTTTAGTGGACAGGATTTACACATTTCCTGTTCTGGTTTCCTCCTTACGGTGAATAGTTTACTCATGTCATGCACCTATTTATTTAATTGGACACCGTTTACTCACTTCCTGTTCCTGTTTCTTTTTTAATGCCTCCTCTTTTTTCTTCCACTTCTCCTCTTCAATCTTTGAGATAACAGATGGAGAAAACATTGTAATTTTATGTACACAAACTAGTAAAAGTGTTAGTACGTACTGGAGTTACGCCATGTTATGCAACAGTATTATTGGCAACTCCTTTGTTGCTTAAATGCACAAGCTCTTTACAACAGTAAAAAATAATGACCAAGTTCAGAGGGAAAATGTTGTTTTATGAGCTGGAAACAAAGACAAAGATACCTTTCATAATCACGCTTTCCAATGCTGCCACATCAATTAAAATGAATAGAATGACGAGTACACTTAAAAACATAAATAAATAAACAAGATGGAAAATATATTTCATGGCCACAGCATCTGCTTTATTTCTGCTCTCCAGTGTTAACCAACTCTGGTGAACAGCACGCCAAGCCAAAGCAGCGGGGCCTGCACTTTACAACAGAGGACTTCTGAAACCACGCCATGCTGCAATCCCCCTTTTCAGTTTCCGCACGAGCCTGAAGCCGCTGGAATGTGACCACAACTGCACGGTCAGCAGCGCCCCTGTACTGTAGCATAAAGACCCCCCACACCCCCCAACCAACCCCCCCTTCCCTCAGCGCAACAGTACATACTTTGCATGCTTGTCCCCGTAAACACCAGTGTGTAGGAGTACACAGCGCGGGGCAGCACTGAAGACCTGGACCTCTCTACACGCTGATTCTGTGATGTCACAGATGGAGTCCTGACCCTGCTGCTTGTCGGGTTTTCTCAAGGTGCCCATTGAAGCACCAGGCAACCAGTGACCAAGGGCACACCCAGGACCACCCTCCCCAGGCCTGGGATGAGTAAGCGAAGATGATGGCCTAATTGTGTCTAAATGAGCGTAACTCAAAACAGGCCTCACAATCAGCAAGTGCAACAAGACTCTTCCCATTATGTTCTGAAGGAGGGGCGCTGGGATGGCACATATGCATTTTTAATGGCTTTGTCGGAGCGGCTGACACTTTCTTTTCTTAACTATTCGCTCGGAGCGCAAGGGGCCATGCAGAGTTTTCCATCGATGGAGCCACAGATGGGCTCACTGTAACTCTGAGATAGCCGGGAGATGAATGGTGGCAGCTATGAATAGAATAGGCACGGCCGGATGAATGGACCTTTAATTAGCTACTCTTACCTTCCTCTTCTCCTCTTTCTCCTTCAAAAGAGTCTCTCTGTCCACCAGTTTGACCACAGTGGGGAGTCCTGGAGCGGGAGAGGTGTAGTGCTAGTCTTTAACATATTCAGATGCATTAATAGTACAGTCCGAGGGGTGGAATGTATGGGGGGTCTTTCATTTAATGGAGACCGAATGGATGCACTCTATATATTCTCCCCCCATTTTGCCTAGTGAACAAATGAAGAAAGTGCCATTACATTGGGGAAGCCGTTCACGGACGGTGACTCGGTCGGGGAACGAGCGCATGAGCAGGACAGTATCAGAGAGTGTAAGGCGTGTTTGTGAGTGAGTGAAAGATGCATGGTTGACCCTGCAGGACAGAATGGATTTTAGCTGTGCTTAATCAAAGCCAAGATTATCATTTTTCTATATTGATGACATGAAAAGGACCAGAGATATTTAAAGAATTTAGAATAAAAGAGTTGGTGTCTGGGCCCTTTAAATCTTTGAGTGAGAAGAGCATCTGGAATCTGCAGTGCTCACACAAACAGGATGGCGCTCAGGACAGGCATCTGCCTGCTCCCTGCAGCTGCTGCTGACGTACAGAGCGTGCTCTGGCAGCCCCCTGGACTACTGTGGGATTGGGCAAGCAGACTACCATGTGACTGCCTCGTGGGCAGAAAGGGGCGGTCCCTATGAGGTAGCTCACTGTTCTTACTGCAGCACCATTTCAAATGTTGCCACACAAGTAAATGTCACTTCTGTTCTAAGGCAAGCACATGGATTACTTGTATTTGCATTTTGTTCGTTTTTTAAGACAAACAAAATGCAAATACAAATAATACATGTGCTTGCTTTAGAACAGAAGTAATGTAAAGAACAGAAGTGACATTTATTCAAATATTTCTAAATGCTACTTATGAATCCTCAAAAAAGCTTATTGAAAAAGGCATGCTGGTCGTGGTAAAGAGCTGAAAACGTGAAGTTGTGCCTGAGACTGAAGCAAATCTTTCAGCACGCAGTGAGGGTGAGGGTTTTACCTTCGTGGTCCTCCAGGCGTACCCCCAGTTCTGGGAGGGTGTTGTCTCGCACCTCATCACATATCCGCAGAACCTCAGTCACTGTGGGGGGGAGAATCATGATAGGTGAAGATATTCTCCCTCCATTTGGAATCGGCAATTCTGCCTCTTGAGTCACTGCCATGCCAGAATGTTCCCTTCCAATACATCTGTGTACAAATTACTGATTGCTTGTGTGAAACAAACACATTAGCCTATGATTTTAAGCCTAGTCACAGTCAGCTAGAGGCATGGGTTGAAACGGGCAAATCTAGGCGATCAGTTCACAGCAATATTGTGAAAATGAAGGAAGAACTTGTCGGCCCACAAACAATAGCACTATAGGGGTAGTGCAGCCTAGAACCCCGAAAGACATGTCTCACCTATCATAAATAAATGGGAAATGCACGTTTACAAGAGGGGTTTACCTTTCCGTTCTCTGGCGATCTTCCGAACTCCTTCCCTGAAGTCTGACAGCACTTTTAAGTAGGGCATTGCAGTGCTTTCCAGCTGTAGATCGTGGCAAAAAAAGTGAGCTTAACAAATGATGCTGTCTACAAAATGAATGTCTTCATTCCTCAGCAGATAAGTGCAAAAATCAAGAAATGGGATCCTCCGATTTTTAGTGATGACTCTCCACTGTACTTACGTCCACATTCTGCCTGTCTCCTCCCACCGGGAACCCAATAGACTCTGTCCCCTCAATTGCCCCAAACGTCTGAGAGTGAGAGAGTGGGGGGGGGTTAGCTAGTGAAGTCTATACAACAATCCTACCTAGGCAGTGAGGTAGCAGTGCCTCACCTTCAGCATGTTGGTGAGGTAGAGTGCAATGCTCTCAAGCAGCAAACGATTTGGTGCCAATTTAGCACTCTTCCGGCTGGCAATGTAAGCGTTGCTCTGCCCAACCAGCGACCTCATTTCCTCCAGAGCGGTTCGAGTGTCGATGTTGTCGCAAAGGGCCTCATGAACCCCAGCTTTCCTCTCGTAGAAACTGGGATGACCAAACAAGAGTTAAACACCCCGCATTGTCTGCTAGTTACAGCTGATAACATTAGTCATATAGTCACAGCAAACATATTTTTGACTGTATATTGTTGTGTTAATGCTTAGCTGGGGCCAGCTCATGGCACTGACATGCAGTTCTTGGCCTGCTGAGTGAAGGAAAGTTGTGGTTCTTAGGCTCTTCCACAGTGTGGAGTGGGAACTGCATGCTCACCTCTGGTTTAGCTCCATCTCTGGCTCCTCCCACTTCTCAAACTGGCCTGTGAGGTCAGCAGGGGCCCGCAGGATATCCTTCACATTGAGGAAGAACTCCTGCAGGTAGCCAGACACACAAACACACAGGCTGCATGAAATACACCTTCATTACATTACAAGCAAGCATACACATAACAGCTGACTTAGCAATGGAGGCCGGTGCAAACATGTGATTATCGCCGTGAAACAGTGATACTCACATTCAGGAACTTCTCATACTGGATAGCAGACTCCATGGTGTTACTGGAGTAGTCCAAAGTGTCCTTCCATGAGTGCATGAGGAAGGCAAGCCGGAGCTGCCGAGCTGAAATGGACATCATGTGGAAGAGAGGGAAAACACATCAGTATCACTTTTACAAAGATGATTACTGGCCCAAACCCAGGTGATTTACTCATTAGGGCCTCAATACGTCAAGTGAGTATAATTCCAGGGCTGAACTTTTTATTCTGAATTAACTGCAAGACTTCTAAGGTATCCAACTGCAGTGGTTGTTCAGTCGGGTGTTAACAACAACTGTTCCTCTCAACAGTTGTCCAAGGATTTCATAATGATCAATTTGGTTCATTTCCACCAAAAAGGAGAAGGCTACAAAAATTCTCTCTCAATGTTTCAAACCACCCATTTCTACTGTCACAAACATTATTAGAAAATGGAAGATAAATGGAACAGCTGAAGACGAGGCAAGAAAGACCCAACAAGAAATACTCAGAAGATATATATGGTGTGGTTGGACAGGCAAGGGTATACCTGTATGTTTGGAGAGTGCGTCCTTAATGGTGATGAAGTTCTTCAGGGACTTGGACATCTTGCAGCCAGCGATAGTCAGGTGGCCCGTGTGCAGGAAGTAGCGGACCCAGTGGTCATTGTTGAAGAAGGCCTGCGTGTAAAACAGCCCAAACCACACCAGTGTAACCACACACTTGTCTAAACCTAAGCCTGGTGGTCTGCTGTACATACCATTTATCACACCATCGCAGTGACAGGGAAGACCGATTTAAATATCTTGTCTGTAATGAGGTTTTAACTAAATGCAGATTTGGCTTGTCACTTTCTATCTTTGATTTCCTTCAGTGGGTGGTGGTCATATTTTCAGCAGTGAATGCAAGCCCTCTCCAAAATCAGCCTCAGCCAAAATCAGCAATGCAATTAAACTATGTACAGTAACTAGATGTAGTATAACTACATACACAATGAGCTATGACTGTGCATGTACCTACATATACAAAGCATATACTACATGTTTCATTGATGGTTTAAAAAAAGATTAGACAAGAGTATGTGGAATGTGCAAGGTCAGAAGACAACCAAAGATTGGTTTATGTGAACCCAACATTCCAGTTTTTAATAATGTACTGATATGCCTTTAGATTTTCCTTACCTCAGACTGTGCCAACTCGTTATCATGATGAGGAAAGCGCAGATCGAACCCTCCTCCGTGGATGTCCATGGACTCTCCCAAAATTGAGCCAGCCATAGCAGAGCACTCAATGTGCCAACCGGGACGTCCCTGTGACAATATCAAGTAAACATTAACTGAAATTTGCATCCAGTGAAGGAATCCACAGCAAAAATCCAGAAGAAACACCAGTCACGTATCAGTGACAGAGACCTTCAATGTGATAATGAAATTCATACAGAAATGGAAGACCGAGCTAGGGTCTGAATTTCCGGGCCATAACAATTTTGGTCTGTTTTAATTTGCCGCCAACAGCTCAGAAGCAGCATGCAAGTGTAATAACACTCACCTTCCCCCAGGGGGAGTCCCAGGATGGCTCCCCAGGTTTGGAGGTCTTCCACAGGGCAAAGTCACTCTGAGACTTCTTCTCATTGAGCCTGTCAGCTGAGATACTGAGGTCTCCTGTGACGGCAGGTTATGGACGATCATTAGAGCTGTGGCCCTCAAAAGGGAATATCAATGCGCTGAGACAAACCACCCACAACCCCCAAAACACTCTCCTTTTTAGGAATGCCCCCCTTGCCTCCTTGTACTGACCCTCTCCCTCCTGCAAGGCCTTCTGGTCCCCCACTGCCTCAGGCACCAGTTTGGCGTACGAGTGCTTGTCACTGCCATCAAACTTGGCGGTGTCAAAATACACCGACCCATTGGACACATAACTGCCAGGGGAGGAGACAAAAGATATTCCGATGATGCATATTTAAAAAATTTTGTATGCATTTTTACTATTTTTTAAAAACATTTTCTTTTAAGTACACGGCAGGATGGAAGGGCAAGCCGGATGCTTCTCGGTGGACAGCAAAGCCCCATTCTACTCCACTATCTGAGCACATCTCCAGCCATTATCAGAGAAAGGTGAAAGATGCACAAATTCCAGCTCACCCAAAACCGTTGTTTACAATCTTCTCCACAAACTCCACAATTTCAGGCACGTACTCACTGACCCGGGTGAGAACATCAGGGGGAAGCACCTGCACAGACACATAGTGCTCTGAGATTACTTGGATAAAGGCAAAGCCTTTACATGGGGATGGAGGTACAATGGATATACGAAAATGCAATGAAAGTTCTTTGTTGGAATATGACATAAATATGCTGCAATATAGGTTGCTTACTGGGTAATAAAAGTACACGGCATTCTGGGTAATAAAATAACACATTCCTTATGGGTACCGTTCACAATACCTGACTTTTAAAAGCATATTCAGATATCGAGTTCCATACACATGCAAAATGTAAAACCGTTTACTTGTTGGATTTTCTCTAAATGATTCAACACAATTCAAAATACATAAAAAAGTAGAAGAATAACACATTCACATGTTAAGCTAGAAAATTATTACACATTAGTGCACCATATCTCCTCTTACATTCAAGGCATCCATGTCCTTGTGGTACTCTCCTTCCCAATACTTTGGCAGAAGAGAAAAGATTGAATTCTCTGTCACCTGACTGCCGAACTGGGAATCCAGCCAATCAGACAATAGATCTTTCGCGTCATCCAGTAAAACCTTTAAGAATTAAAACCAGCAGACAATTAATAGATGGACCTAATAAATCAGTCTCAAAAACAATGCCAAAAAATAAAATAAAATAAAAAATAAATAAAAACTTTCTTGTCTGAACCAATGTATCGACTTCTCACTCTCTCTCTCAATAGCTCCACCCGTATAGAAGTTAAGGATCCACCATGCTGGTCCAACATCTTCCTACCTGGGCATGGCTCTGTATGACTGTGTCTGCAGCTCCGCCCTGCAGCGCCCCCTGCAGGGGATCGAGTGCAGCAGTCACTGCCACATCCAGCCGCTCCAGCATCTGCCGTTTGTCGGGTTCTGTTGTCTCCGCCAACTTGGCCTGAAAAGGCTGTAGAAGAGTGAACACACAGAAGATCTCATCACAGGTTACACTGAGAACATGTACAGGTCCTGCACATACATCTACACCTTTATAGAAGCAAGATTTAAAAAAATAATGTTTAACGTTTGGGACAAAGACCCATCATTCATTTATTTGCCTTTAATAAGAGTTTTAGTATCGCTTGTAGGACAACCTGAAAATAAGATATCCGACTCTGATGATGTTGATAGGTCACAGAAATCAGGAAGTCATGGCATGCAAAGGATAAGCTGCCTGTAGTGTAGTGGTTAAGGCACATGACTGGGACCCGCAAGGTCAGTGGTTCGATCCCAGGTGTAGCCACAATAAGATCCGCACAGCCGTTGGGCCCTTGAGCAAGGCCCTTAACCCTGCATTGCTCCAGGGGAGGATTGTCTCCTGCTTAGTCTAATCAACTGTACGTCGCTCTGGATAAGAGCTTCTGCCAAATGCCATTAATGTAATGTAATATGCAACAAAATACTAATAAAGATTAGTTTTTACATAATTTGCTGTGTCCCAAACATTATGGTGTCCTGAAATGGGGGGACTATGTATAAACACTGTTGTAATTTCTACATGGGGAAACCAAAATGTATAAAAATGCCCTTTATTAAAATCTAACAATTAACTTCAACCACGTGACGTAAATAGATAAATGATGGAGGGCAAACCATTATGGAGGCCACTGTATATCAACTCGATCCATCACCAATTGAAAAAAAATGTAAAAGTGTTCTCACCACCCTGGCCGTTAGTACATCTTGCAGCACTTGCGAGGGGGCAGGTTTCTTGGTTTTGTACTGCTCTATTAGGTAATTCTGTCGAGCTCTTTTAATGATCTGTGAAACAGAATACCTTCATCAGGGAGATGCATCTTCTGAACTCAAACAAACAACGGTTTTGGTGATGCACGGAAGGGTGTAAAACATACATTAAAAGTAGATGAGAAACGGAGCAGATTTCCTTACTTTATCATCGATGTCTGTGATGTTCATGCAGTAGTTTTGGTGATGCACGGAAGGGTGTAAAACATACATTAAAAGTAGATGAGAAACGGAGCAGATTTCCTTACTTTATCATCGATGTCTGTGATGTTCATGCAGTAGAAGACATCGTAATCGAAGTAGTGCATCATTATTCTCCTTAGGATGTCGAATGAAATGTAGGACCTGAGACAATAAAAGGCACTGTGAACTGACAATTTACCGACACACACTGCAGCACAAAGATGCATCACAGTGCTTTCACAGAACATTTATTCAGGAGGTAAAATAAAACATCCCACCGACAGCAGATTACGGCCTTGTCTCTGGTGTACACGGTACTCCGGTACATGGTGAGAGCACCATTGGAGAAGAAACATAAGCACCACAAATATTTCCTGGCAAAAGGTGCAGTCACACCAGGGAATACAGGGCGAGTTGGCATACCTGGCGTGGCCCATGTGCGATGCATCGTACACTGTGGGTCCGCAACAGTACCACAGAACCTTCCTTCCATTCTGTGGGACAAACTCCTCCTGCACCAATCACATACAGAGACAGAGGATCAGTTATCCTAACAGACATTACATTACATTACATTACATTAATGGCATTTAGCAGACGCTCTTATCCAGAGCAACATACAGTTGATTAAACTATGCAGGAGACAATCCTCCCCTGGAGGGCCTTGCCCAAGGGCCCAACGACTGTGCGGATCTTATTGTGCCTACACCGGGGATCAAACCACCGACCTTGTGGGTCCCAGTCATGTACCTTAACCACTACGCTACAGGCCGCCCCACGTGGCACAAAACCATCAATCTCTGCACATACAATCAGGCCCCAACCAGTAAAAACCCACTAGAAACATTCCATTATCAAAATGGCCCTCAAAGAGCCTCTCAAAGAGCCTTGATCCACAACAGAGCAGTGCCAGAACTGCCTCACTAACCTTAGAGCGAGTGAGGCTGTTGTAGAGTCGCAGCTTTGGGGGTTCCGTTCCTGTTGGAGGAGACCAAGTTGGCTGGACCCTCTTTTCCTTTGCTGAAAAACAGACGACAGTAGGTACCAACTTACAGCCTGTTCTGCCTCCATGCATGTTACATGGTAACATTAATGCATACAGAGGTACTTCTGTAAGACTTATTTCAAGTGTATATGAAGCTCTGCGAATGCATGCAAATTAATTTTCTACAAAGGCTTGTTTCCGAATTGGGTGTGTACATTAAAACTAAAGGGAGGATGGACTTGAATCCAAACACGTTGATCTACTCACAGCTGTACTCTGTGCGGGGGTCTATACTGGATGCTGGGACAGGCTGGATCTTCCGCAGGGCCGCTATGTGCCTGTACCAGCGCAGAGCATGAACATGCTGCGGGGACGGAGGCTCACGAAGGAGCTCAAAGGTTTCCAGGTCCGCCCGAGAGAACGTGAATCCGGCCAGGTAGCTGCGGACGCTCAGGTACTCGTTCAGGGCCGCTGCCCTCTTGACTTCCTCGCTTATGTGCAGCAAGAAGTCATGATCAAAGGCTGTGAACACCCATACACACAGAGAACAAAAAACGTCAGAGAACGATGTTATTGTATATCCTGGTGATGCCAAAATTCAAACGCTTTATACAGTCTGACAACCAGGATATTTTAGCTATATGAATGTGATACCATCTGATCGATTTCATTCTGGCACAATACAAAATGAGTAGAGTTCAATTTCGCTATTCGTAAACTTTTATTGTGCCTATTACACAGTCCATACTTTCAGACAATGAACGTTATGTCAAACTTGAACTCGAAACAGAACTGCATGCCGAGCAAATGACAGTTTAACGTGAAAACATAAACTAAAACTACTGTTAATTGGTGTTTGGAGGCAATATAGCTATCGGTGCCAGGCGAAATTAACTTAGTTGCACGTGGACGTTTAGTCAGTTGTTAGACAACAAACACGTGGAAATAGGCTAGCTACATATTTGAATAATGTCGTTATCTAGCTGTATCTCACAAAAATGTCACAATGAATACCAAAATACAATGCTTTCAATGAAGCTCGCGAGTCAGCGATGCCTGAACGGTCGGGGCAATAAAGGATAGCAATAATCAAAATAGGCTACTGCATCTTGCCAGCAGCAGTGAAGCTAGCTACTATCTAAATTAGCTACAAGCTACCCAAATCTCTACCTAGCTATGTAGCTAGCCGCATATTTTGTCAGTAGTAACCTGCAACCGTGAGGCACGAAACACTTGCAGGACTGTATATTATGAAAACACTTGGAGAACTGTGTATTATAAAACCAAACCACTGACCACCAACGCCACAACCACTATGATTTCAACGTCTGAGCGTGCGGTATAATATCTCAGCCTACCCAGTTCTCCGGATCCTGCCATCGCTACAATCCAGTTTCTGATGCAACAACGTGTCCGGAAGAGGTGTGCTTTTCCACTTTCAAGATGGGAGGAGGGTTGCCAGGTTGATTTCAAATTCCAAAATTGTAATGTCTGTTAAGTTAATTAAAAATAAAATTAAAAACAAAATTAAAAACAAAAATCTTCAAACAAAACATCAATACAAACAGCCAAAGCCATGAAATTACAATTATACAATTTTTAAAAAAGTCAAGTTTGGCCGACAAAGGCCAAGCAACTGGCTTAGTACTGGATTTAATCAAGATACATGTCATCGCTAAAACATACTACTTTAGCAGTTGGAACTATTTATACACGGTAATTATTTTCATCTCGAAGTAAACACATTTTTTGTACACAATAAAACCGCATAATCTAGAAGTCAAGACTCCCGGCATTACTTGGTTTGAAAAGCCAAACGTGACTACCATATGGACTTTCTGGAGATAGGCTACTATAACGTTACAGTTAAAACCTTTGCCTTGGGGCATTATTTACACTGTGTGCTAAAAGAACGCCCAAAACGGAGATTATTTATGTAATACACTGCCTTGTTTTAATATATATCTATATATCCATGAATCCAAAAAACAGTAGGCTAGGTATAGGTTAGCCTCCACGCTTCACTGTTTCCATCGCTCTGACACAAGTCAATCTTGGTCTCTTCTGTCCACAATACATTTTTCCAGAATACTGCAGGCACTTTTACTTCTTAAATTCTAACTGTAACCTGACCATCCCGTTTTGCAGAGCGTGGTTTGTATCTTGCAGTGACGGCTCTATAGATCTAATTGTAAAGTTGTCTGCAGACAGTAGTCACTACATTTAACATTTACATTTTAGTCATTTGTCTGACTCTTTTCATCCAAAGCGATTTATAAGTGCCTAGGTTCTTCCACAGGTTAAAGCATCAAATCCATAACTAGTAAAATACACATGAAGGGCTGTTCTAAACAAAAATACAGTCATAGTAAGTGCAATTTTGTATTATTATTATTATTATTATTATTATTTATTTATTTTTTTGTGTTAGACAAGGGGGATATATGAAGGGGGGGTTTGAAACATCAAAATAAACAATTTGATGTTTCAAACTTCATTTTGGTAAGCCTGTTGTTTGGCCTATGTCTCTGGCAGTTTTTTTTCTTCTTCATATTTATCAGCCTCCTTGACAGTCAATGGCACAACTCTGGTCCTCATGTTGACAAATGCCAACACGAAAGGCAATCAAAAGCCTGGAATCAAGACTTGATACTGAAAGCTTTCTTCTACCTGCAGCAAGGAAGCAATTGAGTAGATCAGACTGATCAGAAACTGCTGAGAATCCAAAAGTCCAATTACTTTTGGTATGTATGACCTGTCTGGCTAAGTATAAAAGGGTTGTAATTGTAATCATACAATGAAAAACACAGGCAAGTCACAGTATGTGAAAGGACAAATGGAAGGGAAGAAATGTGGCATCACTTTTGGAATCATGGTGTGTCTGTGAAGCAGTACTTTTTTTTTTTTTTTTTGTTTTGAAATCAATAGTTTGTTATTTCGACCAATTAAAAAATATAACTGTATTTGCTGAGATTTGAAATCTGTCCCAATTCAGTTAGTGACCAACAGCTCGATCTGGAACATCTGATCAGTACTTACCAGAGTCCACCACTAGAGGGAGATGTCGGTTAGAATGGTACATTTTAACAGGCTCTGAAAGTTTACCATTGAATTCTGGGACATGGAGTGTCCGTGTTTGCGCGTGGATGCGTGCGTGCGTGTACATACACACAGTACATACATGTATGTGTAAAACTTGGGTAGTTCCTTCCTTACAATTGAAAAGAATGTGCGTATGCGTGTGTACCCAATGTGTTTAATTAGATGCTCAGTTTCACTCCATACGACCAGCACAGTCCAATTGGCTTGTTACCAAATAGGTTTGAAATGCACACTTAAAACTAACTGCCAAGCTGGAAAAACCATTCACTCCACTAGACTCAGAAACCTTAGACCTTGACTTGCACTTTCTAAAAGTAGCTGGCATGAGAGTTCTTTTTGCCCAGAGCTTGTCACCGCTTCAATCCGTCTTCTCTGATATTCAACGCTGTTTACTGGCGACAATGCACTGACATCTTTCCCAATGTGATATGGGAAAGATGTTATTTTCTCTGAATAATGAGGGAAAAATGTATTCAGTAACCTCAATCATGAAAAGGTATTTTCACAATGTCTGCATGACCTCAATAGCATGGTTGAACTTATTGTTCATGAAATATGTTGCATTGCAGAGTCTTAAGCACCCTAGACTTTATTATATATATATATATATATATATATATATGTATATATATATATATATATATATATATATACCTTATCAACCGTGTTGGTTGGTTTCATGTGGGGATCCTTATCAAGTGTCAATGCAAGTCATAGTTCCACATTTCAATTTAACAACAGAACTAGCATTTGAATAAGAAAGTGTAAACATTTATTGCAGTTTGTACATTTGAAATGTCTGTTCATTAACAGAAAAAAAAAGAAAAAAGAAAAAAAGATTTATTAACCAAAGCAAAGACTCGTGGGAGGCACTGCTGCTGTTTTTAATTTGTGCAGTTACAGCATTCAGGTCCCTCAGATAATGCTTCCGAATTTTTTAGAAGATCCAAAATATAACCACAAGCAGGAAATAGTATACTCACTAAAAATGCAATTATATAGTTTGTATTATGGAAAACACAATTTCATTTTCAAATCTATGTTTACCTGAACTATATAAAGACATTGAAGTTCAACCCAGTGAATTAATCTCTAAGACTTTAGTGTTGATTTGTTTTAGTGTAGATTTTTTTTTGACAAAAGAAAAAGAGTTGCGGGACCTGAGTCATCTGTAAATACAGTAAGCATATAATGTGTTTTAATTACACAGTTCAGGTCATTCGTATCAGGCCAGATTAATGACCATCAGGTCATTAATTAATATGTTTATTTCTAAAATTCATGTGACAGTTATATAACTTCTATATAAAAAACAAAACAGAGCATGCATTACAGACGAAAGCAGTAACATGCTACAATCTGTTGCTGAGTGGAAAGCTGGCTTTCGGTGTAATTTCTTTGCAGTATTGTGCAGCATTAAAAACAAGTCAAACAACTACACAGCATTTCTTTTGATTTCACCTAATGACGATGTGATGAACAAGATTGTGTCCTTTTTCTGGTAAGGACTGCATCATGTATGGCTGCCTACTCTACAGACAAGGAAGGGTTGTGGGTCAGGCCCTTCCCTACTGCACAATTGCGATATCAAAGAGCCATGGTATGCATATACATAGAAAAAGATACATTTAACATTTGAAAGAATTGGTATGAATTATAGTTAAAACATACAATTTTATAATGTCCATTCAGTGTATCAGGGCCTTCCCCTGTAATTGCACACAGAACATTTGTTGTGGCTGTTTTTTGCACACAAAAGGTTTCTGGACAGTATCACAGGGCTTCATCCTGATCTCATGTGACCTTTGACCTCTTCCATGTGATAAAGTTATGGGTACTTTGTGTGGTACCCTTCTCACAGGTCATACAGTTGAACTGCATGGTTTCCCTCATTGTCTCATCAACTGCCAGCCTTTCTCTGCACTCTCTTCTAGTCTGTGGACTAACTCAATTATATACTAACCAGATCTGCAACTCTATATTCTTAACATTGCATGAACCTTTTGTATGCTGTGAAATGCAAATGTAACAATTTAACATGTCTTATGAATACTAATTGAGAGGATGTGACCACGAAACTCTGACAGTAATGGCTGTACAGTGCTTCATTAATATATAATAAACTGTAATATGGCATCGGAAACTCAACCAAGTGTATGCTCCTGGAGTCGAGAGGACTGAAGGAATGCAAGAGTAGACCACCTGATTACAACAGAGAACCAGGCTCTGCTGTTTCCTACAGGCCTTACTTTACAACCCGATACACAACCCGATACAGTACTTGTTATAGTAACTCAATGGTGCAGATACACACAAGCAGCTTTGGCAATGGAGCAGAGCAGAAGGCATTTTAACC
Source organism: Conger conger (assembly GCF_963514075.1). Lineage (NCBI taxonomy): Eukaryota > Metazoa > Chordata > Actinopteri > Anguilliformes > Congridae > Conger > Conger conger. The sequence goes on from NC_083765.1 coordinate 12,767,541, forward strand.
CACGTATCTTGCATCCTGGCAAAGTACCAGCGGCAGTGTGTCAGGTCTGACAGGAGTCTGTCTTGTGCGTTTCCTCCAGAGGAGAGAAAGAAAGACACTGGCTAGTATACAGTGAAGAGGATGTGATTGGACACAAAAATGGCTCAAAGCCCACCGGAGCCTCTTCTCATATTGTTCTAACCAGTTCCATCTAAAATTCAGTCATCATTTGCAGTAACATACGTGTGGGACATACTTTGATGCTTTCAAGACATTTGGATTGAGAATTTTGAAGAGATGATTGAGACTGCGTCTTTGTAAGGCAAAGTACTCTAAACACATACAGTAAGTTGAGGTAAAATTTTCAAATGCAGGATGCAGGAGCCTAGTAAAATTAGCAAGTCCACATATTCATGTGTGGTTTTCCAGGCTCTTCTTTAGCGAAGAAGTTTTCTTCTCCAATTTGGTCTTCTTTATAAAATTCATCAACTTTTTTAAGTGCATGAAGGTTATACTTTGTTACTTCATTGGATGGATATCTGTAGTCAATATTTTAAAAGACAGTAAAATCAAATGTAAACACGTTTAAATGCGAAAAAAAGCAGCAAAAAGTCTATAAAATGATGAAATTGCTCAATTGCTGATTACAAAAAAACCCTTAGAATATAGAAATTATGTAGAATTCTATAGTGCAAGTATAAAAATGTCCAAAAATGATATCTTGCTATGCTGCTGATAGTCTTAGAGGAAAGTGCAATCAGAGTGGAAGAACAGCAGTAACAAAACTGTTCCCGTTGCTTCAAGAATTCCTACGTACGAAAACGGCCACTTCTTCAAGACCAACAGGGTAATCTCTTAAACATGTCCCTCCATCAAAAACCTGGCTGTTGCTCAGGTCTTGCCACTGAAATCCGCTTCCTGGTAAATAGATATCTCTCTGGGTGGCGCCCCTCTCCGTAACTGGTGCTACAAGGACCTGAGAAAGAGTGGCAAAAAACACATTTTAAGACAAAATCGTACTTATTTGTAATGTTTTCTCCTAAATCTGACAATAGCTGTACAGGCAAACTGTAGCCACTGCCCCATGGGACTCCCCAATAAGCCTGGCCCTGGCATGGTGGTCTGGGCCTTGGGGCTTAATACAGCACTATGAACCTGTGCTTTAAAAGACATGCTACCAGGGAACCCCTTAGTGGTCAGGAAGAAGCACTCTGACAAGAAAAGATTCCTCTAAGTCAGTGGTGTCCGATCTTATCCTAAAAGGGGCGGCGTGGGTGCAGGTTTTTGTTTTAACCCAGCAATAACACACCTGATTATACTATTGAACTAATCGTGGTCTTTAATCAAGACCTTGATGAGTAGAATCAGCTGTCTTAGTCCTGTGCTAAAACAACAACCTGCACACACACCGGGCCTTTCTGGATAAGATTGGACACCCCTTGCTCTAAGTAATCAGTCCCATGCTAGCTTTTCTAGCTCTATCCTGCCGCCAGTGGTGAAAACAAGGTAGTGCACTCTTACCTCGTCTCCTATCAGAAACTCATCATCGACAGTGAACGTGTTGAGGTCTTCAGGACTGACCCACCAGAGGGGACGGTATATGGGATTCCTGCTGGCTTTCCATTCCTCTGCATACTTTAGTATGAGGGGAACTACAAAGTCCTGGTGCTTGGCTATATAGGCTCTAGTCAGGTTCAGGACCTGCAGCACAGAACAAAATAACAAACAAGAGAGTAAGAAAAATGTAATTGGATGTGAACATGAAACTACCCAGCAATCGAAGAGAAGAAACTACTGATGTCCTTTTCATTCGACTCTTTCATTCGATCCACTTAGAGTTATGATGTGTTGTGTGTTCAGAGATGCTCTTCTGCATACCACTATTGTAATGTGTGGTTATTTGCGTTACTGTCACCTTCCTTTCAGCTTTGACCAATCTAGCCCATCTCTCATTAACAAGGAATTTTGCTGACAGAACTATAGCTATTTTCTTCCTTTTTCTAGTGCACCATTGCAAAGGTCCCAGCAGAGTGGTACTGTACCTGTCCTCTGAAACATAAGCAGTTACCCACTCATTATTTTCACTTGCAATGATGCAACAGTCTAACAAGAGTCTGCAAATACCTTTTCATGGCACTGGATGTGAGTTCCCTTCCCAAATTGATGAAAGACAAGCCTGCACTTTTACTTGGGCATTCCAAAGTAGGGGTCAATAAAATAAGAAACTGCATTTCCAGAAGCATCTTCCAAGCCGCTATAACGTGGAGTACACACCCTGTCCTCAGCGTACACCCAGGGGGGAGTCTGGAAGGACATGACAGGGAAAAAGCAGATGATCTCCAGCCAGCGGATGAAGAGCTCCTCGTCAGTGACAAGCTCCATGGAGAGGGAGCCACCTACGGAGAAAATAAAAATAAAGACGAAGAACTCTCCTAATTTCCAACAAACTGTAACATGAATACATGGTTTAAATGGGCTGTGATGAAATGAGTCATGCACTGATGGACAGAAACAGACAGGTAAGGAAGGGGTCACAGACACAATGCTGTACAATACAGGGGAGGAGTATGCATTGTAACAGGATGCTATGCAGGACAAGAGAGGAGTCACTGACAGGATGCTGTACAGTACAAGGGAGGAGTCACTGACAGGATGCTGTACAGTACAAGGGAGGAGTCACTGACAGGATGCTGTACAGTACAAGGGAGGAGTCACTGACAAAATGCTGTACAGTACAAGGGAGGAGTCACTGACAGGATGCTGTACATTACAAGGGAGGAGTCACTGACAGGATGCTGTACATTACAAGGGAGGAGTCACTGACAGGATGCTGTACAGTAGAAGGGAGGAGTCACTGACAGGATGCTGTACAGTACAAGGGAGGAGTCACTGACAGGATGCTGTACAGTACAAGGGAGGAGTTTGCACTGTAACAGGATGCTATGCAGTACAAGGGAGGAGTCACTGACAGGATGCTGTACAGTACAAGGGAGGAGTCACTGACAGGACGCTGTACAGTACAAGGGAGGAGTCACTGACAGGACGCTGTACAGTACTGTAGTATGCTGAAGGATCACTCGGGGGCTCAGGCCCAGTAAGTTGGAGCATTACCTACTGCATCAGGAATGAAGAAGCTATGGCCCAGCAGGCTGTAGTGCAGGACTGATGGAATAAGGCCCTTCAGCCCTGAGTGACTCCAGTCACTGCTGAGCGGGACCATGCTGAGGAACAGAGGCGTCTGGCTCGGTCTGAAACACAGCACAGCAGCATGCAGCTTTACTCTCCTCCCTCATCCTAACATTACTGTACTACGGCTCCCCCGTTAGGAGGGCAGTCAAGTACAACGAACAGGGAACTGCTCTTCTAATTCAGAGGCTGTAGGTGCAATTATAGTGCCAGCCTAAATCTCAGGGTGACACCATTGGGAAAAATACAATACCTGGATGTATAATTTCATAATGCATGGAAACATTAAGCTGTGACACTTACTTTGGACAAAGGGATCAATGTCCAAAGTAATTAAAACCGGTTCATAAAATTGTAATTCAACCATTTAAAAAATAATAATTTATCTCTAATTTTAATTTATTTTCTTACCCCAATCCACTTATTCCTGTGTAAGAAATGTCAGTACACACAGGACCCATCTAGCATCAAGGCGTAGTCTAAATAACAATGTTTAAGGTAGGAATTACTTGACCTCAAAGAGGCTAAAGAATATGTGAAGAAGCAATGACATTAATTACATCTATTACGATAAAAACAAAGGTCTCTGAGAATGGTCTTTCACACAGGATAGGACAGCTTCCCACCAAAGTCTCAACCTGGCTCAATCATCAAATATTTAACAAAACCTAAGAAATGAAGAACTGCATGTAAAATCTCTGCCCAGATCTCTGCCCAGCCAGAACTTAGAAACAAAATGGCACACAGTTATTAAACCTCTTGTTGGCCAGTGAAGCTTGCATGCTAAAGAAGCTGCCAGCGATCAGCGGTAAATGGAGGCTGGTGTCAGGTTTGGAAAGACTTGGGAGGGCCAGAAACACAGTATTATGTTGCTCCATAAATCTCTGAAGAATTTTAGTGAATGGATTATATTGTCATATTAAAACATCACGAGAATCGGAAGGTGATCTGAATGCTGACAAAGTATTTGGCTCGGTTGGTAGTCAAAAGCATTACGTCACTCTGCAACCAAAGAGACAGCTGACTGAGGTACTGGACCATGGCTGAGGCAGCATAGTGCTTTCATACGCAAAACATCATGCGATGCCAGATAAACCACTGATTACGGAAGAAAATGATAGGCTGATATTAGTTTTGTTTTACTAGCTTAGCAGCTCCAGGGAGATTAGCATATTTTACACAATATCCCATTTACGCAGCTGGATATTTAATGAAATCCTGGCTTACTATCTTGTTCAGGGATGCAAGAGCAGACAGCCAGTCATTTGAACCTGCAACCTCATATTTATAAGCTCAGTTCCTTATCCAGAAACAATTTTTGGGTCCTTGAATGCTGCCAGAAAATTAGACCAAGTGTACAAAAAGTACTTTGGACAGTACAATAATTATTGTGTCACAAGATATACTGCATGGCCAATTATTGCAATGTTATTCAGATGTGCTGTTCCACAATTAATTTGAAACGGGGGACTGGACATTATTTTTTATTTCAAACATATTGAGGAAATAGAGGATTGAGCATTAATTTTAAAAGTCAGTACAATCTAACAATAATTTTTAAAATGACACATGATCCCCATTATATTTTTTCATGACTAATCTCTGGACCTTGACAGGATTATTTGGTACAATAAAAATGTTCTAGGACATTTTTTTTCTCACAGCCAAACTGGACTCTACACTAATGTTTACCAAATGTTCTGGAGACGTTTTGTGTTAACTGGGTAAGTGCTTTGCCACACTGCCCCACCGTGTTCCCGCGGTCACGATGACCGAGTTGCTGATCCTTGTGGCCACTTCTGCCAGGAGCTGGATGTACTCATCTCTGGCCAGGGCTTTGGGTGGGCACAGGCCATGCTCCTGAAATGGGTTCCTCTCCCCACCCTCCAGCACCAGGTATTCCACACCCAACAGGGCCCGCAGACTGGACACCCTCTCAATGAACCAGGCCACTGCTGCTGGGTTGCTGACGTTCAGCTTCACACAGAACTTCTCCTTCCAGTGTGTGAGCAGGGGTGCCTGGGCAGGGGAGGGATAAAACGGACACAGTGAGGAAGGTCATGCATGCTGCTGGGTGCAGAGACCTGGCCTCTGCAGGAAGCCATTTTAGTGACGCAGACATTCACGCAGGCTATGTTGGCCAATACCAAGATGGTGCGAATGGCGTGTCTGTACAAGCAAAACATGTTTATCATAATCTACTACAAAGCAAACTGAGTACTATCATTGCTCGCTGAAGAGACCAGTCAGTGGTTGCAGTAGACATGACTGTGATTATCATGGGTTTGAACACTGCTGTTGTTGTGATAATACACTGCTGGTCGGGGCCAGCAGGGGGCTCTCACCAGGTGGCCCTGTGGGGTTGCAGGCAAGCTGAGCCAGTACGCTTCTCTGCCATCCTCCAGGGAAGCCTGGAATTGCTGGCTGTCTATACCCAGGAACGGGGACAGGGTGGCGGAGATGTTCAGGAGCCTCAATAGTGTCAGATCCCTGGTCGTTCCCTCAGAGACTTTCTTCTTACCGTAGAGGTACTCATGGTCCAGCTGTCAAAGCATATAACAAACTCCCATTGAAGCATACTGCTCATATATGTATTATATGCTCAGTGACCACTTTATTAGGTAGACCTGTATACTAGCTTGTTAATGCAAATATTCAATCAGCCAATCATGTGGCAGAAATTAAATGCATAAAAGCATGCAGACATGGTCAAGAGGTTCAGCTGTTTTTCACACCAAATCACAGAATGGGGAAGAAATATGATTTAAGTGACTTTGACCATTGAATTATAGTTGGTGCCAGACAGGGTGGTTTTATTATCTCCGAAACTGCTGCTCTCCTGGGATTTTCATGCACAACAGTCTCTAGAGTTTGCAGAAAACATCCAGTGAGCAAAAATGCCTCGTTAATGAGAGAGGTCAGAGAAGAAGGACCAGACTGGTCAAAGCTGACAGGAAGATGATCGTAATGCAAATAACCACACATTACAACAGTGGTATGATGGACACTGTTTATTTATTGAAAAAACGAAGCATTATACGTGACCATCAAAGAAACCAAATACTATAGTATTTGTAGTAGATCTATTGTCCTCCAGGTCATGATCACATTCATATGAAAGCTTGAGATTTCAAACCGTAACCAATAATACAATGAGTCTGTACTCCATATATCTTGTAGTTGAATTCAATACAATAGACTGACATGCCAGACTTAACAGTCAACCATCACCCTGTTTATTGAAGTTCTGCCTTGGCTGTAAATGTAAGCCTGTTTAAAAAACAAATGATTTAAACAGAATTAAATTTCAGTCCTTTTCATACTTGGCCTGATTGACAAAAATGGAACTTTCTCATTCTCTCTCTATCTTCATCAATCCTTCCACTGCTCTGCCTTCAGGAATGTTACTGCACAGCAAGATGGAAAGTAACACAAATTGTCTGCCGTAACATGGCAGACAAGCCATTTGGAATAGCATATTGTGAAATCCTAAATCCACAGGAAAATGGAACAATTATAACATTACATTAGGATCAGATTTACCTGAAGTTGTTGTTTTTGGATGTTTCTTTCATCATGCCTATTTTAGCCAGTCTGTCTTTTTGCTGGGGAATGCGAGTTGTTTGAGTTATAGTTTGGAGGAACAATACCAATGCGATTAAACCCCCAGAGCAACAGTTTACACTCATGCACACCACAGAACTGTTTCGTCCCTATAATTAACATACTGTATGTGGGTATTTAAGTTGTTTCAGCTTTATAGAAATGAAAAATAACCCACAAAATCCAATTCTGATTAAGATTTTTTGTAATCCTAATAATTTAATTATGAAGTCAATAAATATAAACACCTACGCACACTTAGTTCACTTTCTAATACAAACAATCTATGAATTATTACAAATTTGTGTGTCCTAACTTAAAGAGAAGGATGTAATCAGCATTTATTCTTAACTCACCTTGCTAACTTAAAATAAATACAACTATATTATACCATATTTTGTTCTGCACAGACACAGTTTGGAAATTGAATTTTGCTGATTGCTGAAAAAACAGACTGAACACTGGCCACATAAAGTCTCACTCAGGGCCTGGATATTAAACAGTAAACAACTGATTCACAAGGGGCCTCGTCGCAAATAAGCAGCTGCAAAGCACTTCAGAGCCACGTGATGATGGAACAGCTGACGTGTGGCCCTGATGTGAGTGTGCGTTTTTTTCATGCGCATCTCTCTAGCGGTAAGTGAACACAACCCTGGCAGTGAGTGACTTCCCTCTCCACAGCAGCTGACAGCAGCTGGCACTGTGAAGTGTGAGTGACAGGTGTGGCTCTCAGTCCTGGTCACATTAATCATCAGGACAGAGGGCGGGGCCACACCAGGCTCAGACTGAAGATCGGCTCTCCAGAAACAAACTAATCAAACAGGCGCTCACAGGTCAGATATGGAAACGGCTCTCTAGAAACAAACTAATCAAATAGGCGCTCACAAGTCAGACATGGAAACTACTCTCCAGAAACAGACTAATCAAACAGGCTCTCACAGGTCAGACATGGAAACAGATCTCCAGAAACAAACTGATTAAACAGATGTTCACAGGTCAGACATGGAAACTACTCTCCAGAAACAGACTAATCAAACACGCTCTCACAGGTCAGACATGGAAACAGATCTCCAGAAACAAACTGATTAAACAGATGTTCACAGGTCAGACATGGAAACTACTCTCCAGAAACAGACTAATCAAACACGCTCTCACAGGTCAGACATGGAAACAGATCTCCAGAAACAAACTGATTAAACAGATGTTCACAGGTCAGACATGGAAACTACTCTCCAGAAACAGACTAATCAAACACGCTCTCACAGGTCAGACATGGAAACAGATCTCCAGAAACAAACTGATTAAACAGATGTTCACAGGTCAGACATGGAAACTACTCTCCAGAAACAAACTAATTAAAAAGTAATTACCATGAAAAAAAGTACTAGAGAGTAGCCTCTAAGAATTTGGGACATACCGTACTGGATCACAGGAGGATCAGAGGCAGCAAACATATTTCCTGTTAGCACAGTTCTGTTAGTTTGTTTGCTGAGTATTAAAAGTAAGAAGATGAAGAAGACAGAAAGGAGGTGACGCACCATGTCGGATAGGAGAGCCGTGGAATGTTCCGTGAGGCTGAGGACGCCCTCCCCCAGGTGGAGTCTCTTCAGTCGGTTGGAGAAGGTCCGGAGCTCCCTCTCAAGCTTCACTCCAGAGTCCACGTTCACAAGCAGCTTCCAGAACGGCAACCTGCGTGGGTCAATTCAATTAAGGCCTATGAGGTTGCTAAGTAAAGAAATAAATAAATAAATAAATCATAAGTTGATGAATCCTGAAAGAAATCACTGAACAGCAGGCCCTAACCATAGGATATCCATGTTGGGCAGCGCTGGTTTGTGGGACAGGGGACGGAGCCGCACCTCCTGGTGCATGGCCTTGAGGTTTGATCCCACACACACCGTGTACTTGAGGGGAAGCTTCGCCATGCTGGGGGGCTTACGCAGACAGAAGCGCCGCATGCTCTCAAAGCCCACCTGCAGGGCCACCTCGGGATCCACCAGCACCGCCACACCTGTCACAGCGGGGGAGAGCATAGCACAACAGCATCACTACAGTTATGTGAGTGACACAGAGAGTTCTGGCCACACACCAACACCGTGGCAGCATAGCTACGCTCTTCCTGGGATGGTTAAGGAATGCTGAATGCCCTGGATGTATGTTTGCACAAATGCCTTTGTATGAGTATATATTTATAGCCACTGTATTAGTTGGCAACTTGGTTGAATGGATCCAGAAATAGCATTATGGTTTTAGAAAGTGTCCCATATGCACCATAACTCCTGGCACCCCTCTGAAGCGATGAGGTTTTATGCAAACCAGATGATTGTATCTGCAGATGCCCTCCCAGGAATTCCCACTGCCTCTCAGGTTTCTGTGACCTGCCAGATCCTACTCTAATGCCCCCTCGCCCCCCACCCTACCACCCCCTATTCCCATAACGTTGTTTCATTTTAAAACCCACCAGGCCATCCATCTCCTCAGACTGCACACCCTGATCCCTGATCTCCTTGTAGCAAACAATTTAACAATTGAGTCTTCAGATGACACTGCTTGATATTCAGTCAAGAGGTCAATTACGTACAACTTTTGTAATTAAGGCATTACAAATAAGAAACTGAGATAAACGTACTTGAATTTAAATTTACGAATGAGCTTGTAGTTGAACATGAATATTCACTCCATTATATCAGAACCCTTCAAATATGACGGTACAAAAAACAAACAATGGACTTGTTTTAATTTGCTGGGGTTTCTGAGGTATGATCAGTTGAAAAAATGCTAATAAAAATCCTCTGCATTCCTAACATTTGACTTCATTGTAGTCGTAGAATCACTCACATCGGGGAAATGTTTAAAGCAAATGAAAACTTTAACAGCTATTGTATGGCACTGAAATAGATCAGTAAAGGGCACAGAATGAAACCTTTAAACAAAATAGGCACCACCCAAGCTGGCTTTAGTCCCACTGAGTTTAAGTGGGAGGAAGCATATGCCCATCTAATGAGCATTGACCAAAGTTATGAGGACCAGCAAAAAAACAATAATAAAAACATTTGAAAAGAAAATGACAAAATGTTGAAAATATGTGTGTGCAAGACATGGCAAATAAACCAGTTCATGGCTCTCATTTTGGAATCAATTTAGCCCTAAAACTCTCAGAGCCAGGTCTACCTTACTAATCATCATACAAAGACTCAGAATAACAGAGAGTACATGCTGTACACCAACCTGCATGAAGGTGAATCAATAACTGTCATTTTGTGAAATTTAAGAGTGTTTTAGGGCTTCAGTTATGGCCAAGGTGGGTTCTTCCAGAGTTTAAAAGTGGTAATCTTACAAACAAACACGCATACAATGTATAAATATACAGTAAATTAATAGAGGGCAAATGCATATATGCGGACATATGTTCTTGTATCCATTAATAACTATTTCCTATGGGCACCCAGAATGTGCCACATGCAGCCATGTAATGTAGTGACTAAGATGACTACAGTAATGATTAAGCCATGTGATGATTCTCCCCACCATAGGCCTACAGTTCCGCTAAAAAATCTGCTTGCCTCCTTTTACATGTCATATTAAAATTATTTACGATCCACAGTAGCAACATGGAGAAATCTGGTAACGGGTTCAAAGGTTGTATTCCAAATTATCCAGAACATAGCACTTATGAGCCTGAACTTTGAACTTTTCATAATCTGTCTCGTCAAAGTTTCAACAAGACAGTGACTGGTCATTTGGTATTCCAGTCACTTCTCAAAATCAATCTGCCCCATAATACAGGAAAGGCCTTTACAATGTCACAGACCTGATAAAACATTTTCCCCAAAATGTAAAAACATTAGGGTGAAAGGGAGAGAATAAGTGTTTCTTTCAAGTTTTGTTCTTTTTACCATTATTATAACATGCCAGATGCTTTGTGTGTCCTTTAGCAGAAACAGAAAAATGAAAAATAAAATCACAGGTAACCAATACATTTCCTTTATTACTTCCATGTAATTATTTACAAGCAGTCACTCTGCAAATGACTAAAAAAGACAAAATCTTTCCTAGAACTAACTTGTAATGAGCTTAGGGAACTTCAAAGGGGCCAAACAATCTGTTGAATTTTCTGTATGGCTGCCAGCAGACAGGGTTTAAGGAATGCCTTTGTCTGCTAAGTACCCCAAGAAAAGAAATGGAGCTCTATTTTGGTATGTACTAATTTTACTAAATATTCAGCAGTTCTATTTTGAGGTAAAACAAGATTAGCAATATTTATTTTATGGTTATTGCGTCTTCCATGATGCACTGAATAAAACTGATAAATTAAATTAAGGAGCAAATGTTATATGAATATTTTATGAAGGGGCTGTTCTTATAGCTTCCGTATTCTTCTACTCAATACTGAATGAAAGAGAAACATGACATGTGCAAACCAAACCAATGTGAAGGGCTATATTTTAGGCATATATTTTAAACTATAAGCCAAAAATATAACAAAAATATTTCATTAAAACAGCCCACACTACTGAATAAGCAGCAAGTAATTTCCTTCATAACAGCCGGAAATAATTTCCTGCATTTCAGTTCTTATACTTCACATTGCTTTTATCTGTACATTTATAATCAGTGCTGAGATAATGAATAATAAATATTAATATTTTCTATTGCCGTGTAAACAAGCAAACAGATACGAGGAATGCTCTTCCTGACATGTACCTTGTTTCCCTACAGGGAAGTACAGTAATAAATATGGTATGTACATGAATGTACAGGAAAGCCATTGCTATAGTCTGTTGGTATGTGGGGTGTTTGATGTTAAAATTCTTGCCACATCTTATCGCAACCTTTTTGGAGTTTTATTTTTAAAAGACTGTCAATCTTAGCACATCTCAGCCCTATGTTAATAACTATTCCTGTCCTCTTTTTAATATAAAAAGCAGCTTAAACAAACAGCAATTACTATTTTAAATTACTACTACTACTACCATGAAAGAGTTATGATAACAAGGTGTCATTTTTTTCACATTAGGCATGAAAGACTTGCACTAGGCTCGCCTTGACATATGAAGACATACGATTTATCAGGTATGTAGAACACCAGACCCAGTAGCGAGACCAAGGTGTAGCTTGTCGTTCAAAGTGTTTATTGTAATATAGGCAGGTCAGACAGGCGGGGTTCAATAGCCAGCAAACGGGAATACCAGGGAATAGGCAGTTTGCTATCAAGTGCCCAGAAAAACGGTCAATACTCCAGCAAACAGATATAACAAGCATAATCCAAATCGAAGTCCTGGTTACAGACGAAGGGTCGAATACAAGTGGGCAGAGCAGACAAAAACAGAATCCAAAGACAGAGGTCGAAAGACAAAAACAGGTCAATAAACAGCGGTTTAAAAACTAGACAGACGGGATAATCTAAATACGGAAGTCGAAGAACAAAACCGGTCGTAACAGTTATCAATCAGGAATAAATGCTGGAGAGTATGGTCGGGACTCAAAACAATCAGGCCACGAACTAGACAAAAAAAAAGGGTTTATATAACACAGGAAACAAGAGGGAAACCAGGCAATCAGGTGTGGGAAACAATCAGGAAGTGAAACGTAGGTGAAACGAATGAATGGAGTGAACTGAACTGAACTGACAGACTACGGTGTGCACAGAGGGTAAGAAAACACGGGAACGCTAAGCACATATATAAAAGACTAAACAGTGAAAAACACAGATCCTGACAAAGACATTGACAATGAAAAGTAAAATGGCCAATTCCCAGGTACCAAACAAATATATTTCACAGTACATCATATGTTGAGAACTTTGAGTTGCATAGTTCTGGGAACTGCAACAAATAAGCCTTGGCCTCTCCTACTATATAATAACATCTAATAGTAAGCACTAGAATTCTCAGAGGTTTAAATATCAATATGTAGCTTATATGTAACCCTAAACCAATGCTAAGCAAAGGTTAGTCAGATGGGTTTACTTGAGGACGAAGGAGATTCAATTAAGTCACTTTTTCAATTTCATTCACAGTCAAGATCTCATTCCCCAGAGCAAATGAGCCAGCAATTACAGTAGCTCCAGTCTTCATTCAACCAGATGGTTTTGAGCAGCCTGAGATTAATATACTTGCAGTTTATTACTTAGCTAGCGAATACCCATGATGAAGTATTTGTCTGCTTGTGGTTACATGGCAACAAAACAGTGGCTTTGAAATTCCATCGTTGTATCTCTCCTTTAACAGCTGAGAGAGTCAAATGGGTACGGCGATTAAGGCTGTCCTTAACAAAGGTGGGGCAGCAGTCACAATAATGGGGCCATCCAGCTAAACCTGCCATAGTATTACATTAATTGTTAATGCCCTATTAAATAGTTGTAGTTGGAAAGGCATAATGCCTGTTTTGTTTGTGCGACATGAATGTAACAACATATCAGGTACTTCATATCTTTATGTGATATCTCAGTCTGCTCAGTTTACTTGTCCCATCTGTTTACTGGCTTGTGCACTAATACACATAGTCAAACTGCTTTCACTTGCACAAACTTTCACACGTACTACAGTGAACTGTACCGTACAAATGCACACACTTCATTCTGAAGTCTATTGTGCCTTTTGTACCGGTATGTAGCCTTTTAACTTAGTACACACAAATGTCATACATAAACACCACTTTTCTCATTAAATCACTTTTTCTCGCTCAGTCAAAAGAGCAACAGAAATAAGCAATACTCTTCTTCTGGCTTTCTTTAATAACACGGCTAGAATCAAGCTCAAATGAACTTGAACGTAGTGTATGAGGCCTCACTGATTTTGAGTCTAATTTGGACATAAGTAGTCCTTGGATAGTCAATCTGTACGGCAACAGTAAGTCAGCACTTCAAACAAAGGCTTTGAAGGGTCAGCACAAAGAGGCTCAGTTTGGGCTTTAACAGCTAGCAATTCAGCTTCAGAGGGACTAACAGGTCCACACCGTTTCTGTCTGTATCTTTATGAATTCTTATGGATTCATTTATTTCCTTAACCCATCTAATAATGTGGATATTCGTTTGATTCGATTCAATCTCCTATTGATATCTCTCCATTTCATAAACAGTTTGAGGATTCAGATCAGGTGCAGCAGAGCAATCTAGCAACTCAGGACCCATCACAAGATTGTCTGGAACATGCTCACCTGTCGACCCCAGGAAGTAGCGCTCCAAAACTGACCCATACCCCAAAGGGTCAGCTTGAAGGTCACTCACAACAAAAGGTTGCATGGAGACAGAGGCGTTGTTTATCGGCCAATTCTGCGCCTGGACACTCGCTCCACCGTACCAGGAGACATTAATCATAGAGAAACAGTCCTACAGCAGAGAAAATCTGATTACATATGCAATAATATATTTATAGAGAACATGGGCACAAGCATTTATTTTCTAAGTTTATGGATGTGGTGTACAATAGCAATCTGACTGATGGATACTATGTCAAAGTAGCCCTTCTGTGCAGTGTATGGAAGCAAAATGTGTATACACTTCTGGAAAGAACTTGAGTTTCTGCTCATATAACTGTGCTTTAATTAATTTTACAGGTCTCTTACATATCGCTGGTGTATTGGTCTTGTTTGATGCAGTTACTTGTGTTGCTCTGGAAAAGAGGTTCTGTTATTTGCTAATGTCCAATGTGAATCTGGAAACAGAGAAGCCACAGTGGACCCAATACTTACAATTTATCACTAAACTATAAGATCCCGACCATAAGACCTCACTGGAGTCTCAAGCCACAAAATTCTAAAAACGTAATTCTAAAAAATTCTTATTCATGTTCTGTGAGCAATTAATAAATAACACTAGAAATTCCGCAGCAAGGAATTTATCATTTGAAATACTGTAATATTCAGTAGCTTACTGTGTGCTCTAATGCTTTGTAGCAATAAACAATCATTATAATACTACAACAAATATTATTACACATGCGTATTTATCGAACGTCTGCATTTATCGAGCAACTGCAAAAGACAGGTTACTCGACTACTAATTTACTAGCTTTCATGAAATAATACGTTATGGACAGTAATTTAAAGTAGGATCGTATTTTGGAGAAGGAAAAACTCTTATAACAGCATTGGCAAAACTATAATATATGGTTAAACTAAATGGGGACTTAGACTATCACACAGGAACCGTCTGTCTGATGTAGTTACAATCATCAATTACAATCAATTACAGAGGACCAATTTAGCGATACCTCTAAATCCATATGACAATTCAGTGGCGTCCAGGTAATGTTGTAGCACTCGGTCTGCGATGCGTCATCTGATTCCAAAGATATCTTGATGTTTGCAACCGAATCCCAGGTGAAACAGAACTCTGTTTTGTTTGACCAGCACAGGTTTCTGACAAATGGCACGTCAGCTTCAGGGTTCCCGACGTTCTTCACGCCAATCTCCACAAAGGTCTTGTTCTCGGTCAGTGTCTGTATAACAATAGAGTGGGTGTTCCTCTCCCAAATCAGTCCACTAAAAGTCCCTCTTAAGATCCAGTTCTTATTAGGCTGATCGACGACTTGCCAATAAATGATCCCGATAGTCATAGCGAAGAAGACAGCCACACCAAAGCAGGCGATCGCCCCTTTCCATGTTTCGTTCATTTCCTTAAGCCCAGTGTCCCATGTAACTTCTGGGATGGGACTAGGGTTCCTATTTCGAGCGTGAGGCATATTGCAATAGTATGAACAAAAAATGTAAGCAATGATATTAAATATGTGTCATTAAGAATATTCTACGTGTACGATATTAAAATATAGCCTTGATGTTTCGTGGTGACTTGCTGCCTTAATGGGCTAATAAGAAAGTTAGTGAAACATGTATCCGTTATTTATGCCTGCTACTGAGACCTGTCGCGTGATAAAGACAACATACCCCACGGCTGAAACATCCACAAACTCCAGAAAGGTGAAAACTTACCACATGCTGGTAGATAAAGTTCTTTTTTTTGTCTCACCCAGGTTTAGCAGTAATGTCTAGGCTATAGTACGAACGGCTCCTTAGCGGCTTATTTGCTTGCTCTGCACTTTTCGCCTGTTTATGACGTTACTCAAAACTGGTCATCAAAAAGAAACCAGAGAAAGTATTGCAGACTGCTTTGCAAATATCTAGCTGCAGGTTAAAGCGCCCGGGACGCACCACGAAGCAGCGTTAAAGCGCCCGGGAGCTATACCGACTGAAAAGTGGTGTTCGCAACTCCCCTTCATGCGCGCTCACTCCGTCTCCGACGCACTTGGTCACTACAGTATTTACAGTGATGCAAACTTTCTTGTTTGTAGGCGGCCAGATAATTTCACCCTGTTAAATATGGGCTTTCAATCTGGTAAGGAAATTACAAATATGAAATCACACTCCTCAAAATGAGCGATTATGTATAAAAATTTTGAGTAGGCTAAACACTACCCATAACAAAAATCTGAAGCTGAACGACATTCATCTTGTGAAGCGAATTCGAGTAAAAGTTACCTTCAGTTTAAGCTATATTATTTCCGACAAGAAACTAGTGTAGCCTCTGGATTGAATGAAAAGATTTAAGATTGAAAACATGAATATTAAATTGGTTTGAAACGGTAACACATTACCAACGTCACTTCTCTTTATTTTCAGTGGCATATAAAAGTATAGCTAACAATTTTCAGTCGCATGAATTACGGAGTGTTAAAAGACTTGAAACGAAAAATTAAATTATCGTTATTGTTATTATTATAATTATAATACTACTAGCATATTCGTTATCTCCCATGCAATAAACACAATCCGTTAGATGGATGGAATGCTGAGCTCCAGTTGTTTCAAAGACAAGGCAATTTGTATCATATTCCTATTCCTATTCTATTCCTGTTCAGTCATCCAGCTTGGTGATCACTTGTGCACTGTAGCTTCATCTTCCTGTTCTTAGCTGACAGGAGTGGAAGCCAGCATGGGTGTCTGTTGCTGTAGCCCATTCGCATTCAGGGACGCCCTTCTGCACACCACTGTTGCAAACAGTTGCTATTTGAGCATCTGTGGCCTTTCTGTTAGCCCAAATTAGTCTGTCCATTCTTCTCTTGACAACTCTCTCTACTTCATCCCAGGAAATACATTTTAATCTTGCAGGTCCTTGACTGGTGTCTGGAGTTACATTATTGGTGATTGATTAACCCAAGCTGCTGAATTATCCAGATATAGGATATATATATTTATTGCTGGAGATCAACCGTCCTGTAGGTTTTCATTTCAGTCCA
The DNA here is from genome assembly GCF_963514075.1 of Conger conger. Taxonomy (NCBI): domain Eukaryota; kingdom Metazoa; phylum Chordata; class Actinopteri; order Anguilliformes; family Congridae; genus Conger; species Conger conger. The sequence goes on from NC_083765.1 coordinate 12,784,544, forward strand.
AATTTGGCGCTAATTAGTAGCTTACTGAGATCTCTAGCCGTTTAATGACATGTGCTTTGTTAGGATTGGAGTGAAAACTTACAGGACAGTACATCTCCAGGAACAGATTGGGCAGCCCTGCTATACAGTATGTTCCTGAGTAATAATAGTGATATGTAGAGGGCTGAAAACAACGCTCTATTCTGCCTGCTAGATCTGAGAGAGGGAACTGGAGCAGTTTGGTATTGAGAGTAGGAATGTCGCTCATGTCTTTTGAAGCAATAAGGCTTCAGGAGTTAGCTTCCATGGGGCAGTCTTGTCACGTTTTCCTTTGCTCCTCAGCAGTCCTGTCCAGACTCAGAATCCTGACGGTGTTAAGTGCTCCCACCCATGCCGTGTCATGGAAAATCTGTGTGTTGTTATGCAGGAGGAATGCGCTTCTCGGTATCAGTTGACATAATTTCTAACATCAACATTCAACAACAAAAAAAACATGCTATCAGAGCCAGGCATAGCCTTCAGTCTAAGGACAGGTTACACCAAATAAGGCACCAACAACAAGCTCACTATTAAAGCAGAAGCACAGCTTAGGTAACGTTTGTTAATTTGCATAATACCAACCCTCTTTGCTTGCCCCACCTTCATCCCGTTATGGGACACTCTCCGCCTCCATCCTTTCTATTCAGAATGGATATTCATAATTAATTCATGGGATGAATAGGTAGCATTGTTTAGCACATAAATATTGTGTTAACAATTGCCAAAAATATATATTTCTGAAATGACTGCTTTTTCCATGACTTTGTACATCGCACAGTAGTGGATGGAATAGTCTATGTTTGGAAACATCATATCTAAAACAGCAACACTTTCATATACAAAAATGCACTGATCATGCACAGATCACCCCCCCCCCCCCCATGAAATAAAATAACATGAAATGTACCACTAATTTATAAGAGGTAACATTACAGTGTAGTGGGAGGGGGTGAGCTCTGAGATGCCTTAAAGATCAGTTGCCTCAGGCCAGGGCTTGGTACGTCAGACCCCCATGATCCCCTGCATAACTCTGGCAAGGAGAAAGTCATTGGATCGGGGTGTGGGAATTCCCCCTTCGATTCTCCCCCTTAACAACCCTTCTAGCAAGCAGCAGCTACGCAGAACCCTCACAGAGTACGGCTCACTCTGTGGTCTCAGTGTGTCCATATTCTGTTTCTGCTTTTCGGCTCAGTTCAGCTACACTAAGATCACTTACATATCGCTACTGTGAGAAAGTAAATCATGCTACTGAGTTCTAAATTCCGCCATGAAATGTGCAAAACATAGACAGTGTACCTAAAACACATTAAGCATGAAAGTCCATCTGCACTTGGAATTCTCTCTAGACTGCTTAAATGAGAATAAATACAATTTATCATGATGTGAGTATTAAATACAATTATAGGTTTAAAAATGTATCAAAATCAGGATGGGGCCCGGGTCATGTAGCAATCAGTTGCCATTATGTCTCTCTGTGCTTGTGAAGGATTATACCAAATCAGGTGTTGTTGTTCTTCCATTCAAACCCAATGGCAGCACTTCCTCAGTAATGCAGTAACTTAGGGACAATGGTGACTGAACATAGATCTGTGTAATATTTGTGCAGCATATGGGAGAATGATTACATTTGCTTGGGGCTATACATTTCAGCAAGAAGTCATACGAAATATTCACACTCTTTGGCGGCAAGGTTGGACTTCTGTGAAGTAGAAAAAAAAAAAAACTGGACATGCATCAGATTTCACAACATTTATGTGTAGCTATGTAAATGATATACTGTATAATATAATGTCATTGATGTGAGAAATTCATATAGATCTTTAGCAACCCTAAAACCCACAAATACAGTATTGCGTGCTACATTAATGGCTGCTAGGTTTTTATATACATTCCACCAAGTTATTCATAAGTGAGATCCTCTGGACAACATGCAGTTTTCAAATATCTAAAATGTTCTCTGATTCTGAGAGAGAGGAGGTGCATTCAAACAGCATGAAGTGGGGACTTTGGAGGAAGGTGTGGCATGGTGCGAACAGCAGAGGGCCAAAAAGTACTTAAAATACTGCCTGTGTGTATATCGCGGCAGGTTGTGAAACCAAAATGTAAAAAACTTGCTTTACTATGCTGTTTTGTTGCTGTGTTTTTCATTGATTGTGGCCGGCTGGGTTTGAACATGAACAAGGCTCTAGTGTAAAATTCTGACATAATAATTAAAATCTCATCACAGAACAGCTTCTATAATGGTTGAATAAGACCTACAACTGTACCATGTGCTTCATTTGATGTGATTCAGTGTCAAATTGACCAATGACTGTTGGTGTAGAGTGTACTGGGTCTATAAATGGTGGCACTCTCAAGTGGAGGTTGAGTTTCACTGTAAGTGAATGTTGAGCTATACCTAGGGGTTATATGTTCATCAAAACATAACTTGGGGAACATGGTGGTGAAAGATTATATTACATTCATTACAGATACGCAAGCACATTTCTGTTGTCAGATGAACCAGTGGAAATGTAGGCTGTGGAGAAAGAGGACATAACCACAGTCATGTAGAGTCCATTCACAGATCTGGCTCAGAAACTACACTATAGCATATTTTCATTTTTTAGAGAAACATTTCCCCCATGCATTACCTCATCAATCAGCTTAAACTTTTTTCCCCCACATTGTGGCACTTGGAACCCACAGTTCTGAAAATCTGACTGCTGGTTTTCAAATCCACTGTAACTGTAAATTTCACATTGATCAGATGCACAACTCCGAACCCTGGTATTAATACGGCCCAATTCCGGCCATCTTAATACCAGGTGTCCTAGTGTAATTAAAGACGCTGCTCTGCTGAGTTCTGGTTTGATTGTACGATAACTTTACCATACTTTAAAGTATGGCACCTGCAACTCCAAAGATGTAGGATGAGATGAGATAGTGTTTAATTCTATGTAAGTAAGAAATCTTTTCAGTCTTGAGATGCATGGAGACAAACAATAAGTCATCCTTTACTTTTCATGTGCACACTAGTGTGATGCACCAGTGCGAGAAGAAGAACTCGGTGAAGACTGTATATGAAAAAAGGATGATATGCTGGTGCACAGCTGATTTGGACGAAGCAAGACATAACTTAATATAGTATGAAAGGATTGCGCGCTTTTCAATGTAAGCGGCAGATGGCGATCTCACTATTCTCAACAAGCTTTCTGGTCGTCCCTTTTCCTCAAACCATTTCCTGTCCTTCATATGATCTTTACAGGAACTTGAAGTCTGTCACGTGTATAGAATGAAAACAACTTTGATATCAAAACACAATTAAAACGGACGAATATATTATTTATCTCAGCAGAAAATCTTAAGCGATGGCAAGGAGGGTTTTGTAAGTGGACGTCACATTTCTTTAGTTTTCTGGAAGGAATTTCGACTTGTTTAGCGTGCTAGTTAGCTAGCAAGCTTCCTAGCAATTGGCAGCAAGCTTGCTAGCAAGTTAACCTTGCTAACAGTTCTTTCAATGAGCAGCTTGTTAGCTAGCTAGTGCTGAATTTTTCATTGCTCTGGCTCTAGCTGATGGGCTAGTAGGCTATTTTATTCTACATTTGTATTAATCGTAGTTAGTCCGTTTATTTTCACCAACATATTTATTTGGCCATCTGTAGAGGTAGCTAGTATCATTGAACGTTCTACCACGCTATTTAGCAATTTTGAATGGCCAGCTAACATTAGCTAACAGTATCAAATCCTAACGTTACAGGCCAGGAAACAAGGCGCAGAGTTGTCATTTAGCTTGCTTACTAGCTATATTCATGCTATGTTATGTTATGCGCTAGTTTGTTAGCCAACATATGCAGTGAGCCCAATAATTAATTGGACTGTGACACATTTTTTGTAATGTTTGTTCTGTACTCTAGCACTTTCATTTATAGGATACAATGATGATAACGTTGATGATAACTGTCAACTTTAATTTTCATAAATATCGGATGAACCGTTTAGAAATGATAGAAATGATTTTGTACATAGTTCCTCCATTTTTTGGCATCAAAAAATATTGGACAGTTTAATTGAATGTAGGATTAAGTAATTATTTTTAATGTTTTGTTTCATATCCTTTGCATACAATGACTGTATCTCTCCTGGTGATGCTCGACCAGGCCTGTACTGCAGCCAACTGCAGTTCCTGCTTGTTTTTCTTTACTTTTTGCCTTCAGTCTCCTCTTCAGCATGTAAAATGCATGTTCAATAGGATTTAGATCCGGTGACTGACTTGGCCAGTGAAGGATTTTCCATTGGAGGCATTTGGTTTTACAGTGGTCCACTGTCTACCGGGTCTTTTGACAAAATTCAGTTCACCAGTTCTTTTCTTGTTAATAATGAATCATACCATTGACTTGGTTTTTGTTCCTGATTGATTGATTGTTTTTCATTTACGAGCCTTGTGAAGGCCAGCTTAATTTGTGTCACTGTCCAATTAATAATGGTGCTCCCTGTACATTTCTGCAGTTAGCTAACTGTATTGTTAGTTAGGTAATTGTATTATTTCGTATAACTTCATTTGTTCAAGGATGCATCATTCTCTTTCCAGCTGGATTCCTCTCACACTTTTTAGGTGTGATTCCATATGCCCCCACGCCTGAATGTACTGATCTAGATTGCAGTTGGTGACTGCAGTTCATCCTGAACATGATAACCTTTAGATCACTTTTTTCTCAAGCCTTTATAGAAGTGATAAAGGAGTTTACTGATACACAATTGATGTTGAATGGCATCAGATCAAAATAATATCAAGTGTGATTGAAAAAAAGCAGTGTCATCTGACAACAGTACATTTATATTAAATAAATAGCAGTCAAAGTGGCATTTGACAATGAATTGAATGAAATTAGTAGTACCAGGCTGAATACATACAAAATAAAAAATAAAAATCTCACTATTAAAACAACTGTTATTTCAGGGTTCACTGGGCTGCTCTCGTTGTATTTCATTTTTTCATTGAGGCCTGTCTTTGGTATTTTTCAGATATCCTCTCTATCAGTTTGGGAATCCCCAGTTAAGGGTGTTTCGGCCAAACTTCTTCCTGACGCTAGTGAGACCAGGACGAGAGCAGCCCCCAGACACTGTGCAGTTTCGCATCCCCATTGAGTAAGTATGAGAGCCAAGGTGTGCACATCAAACTACAGCACAACTACTGAAGTACTAATCGGTTGCATCCACAGCAAAACTAGCTATAATTACTGTATGTCTTGTCAGAGGTTAGCTTTCAGGAAATAGGGATGTTGTGATAATAGTGTTGTCATTGTAGTTACATATCGGCAATTGATTTTTGTATTATAAGGTCCTATGCTTACACTTTTGTCTTTCTTAAATGCAAGGAGTTCTCTCAGATGTAGTAATTATATTTCGTTTTTGTGCCGTTAATCATTTTAAGCATTGTCCGGCAAGTCTTCCACCTGACCACTAGGTGGCAGGAAACTCCCATAGAAAGACTTGATGCGTTCGAGAAGCATGGCAAGCCTGTTTGTGCAGAAGTTATGAATGCTTATTTAGTCAGGTCCTGAAAGATGAAAGCATCTCAAATCTATTGTAACGTGGCAGGGATGGCAGAAATGCCCTCGGCGTTATTCTGAAACATTGTTCCCAGTGCAGTGTCAGAAAAGGTAACGGTTAGGATAGTTGCAAAGCCTGTTGCGGGGAGCCGTACGCCACTGTAATGAGTTAAATTATTTTGGGAAAACAATAGCGCAGTTCACCTGTGTTTGCCAGTCTGTGTGGGGCTGATTTCACAATCCGCTCGCTCAAGTGTTTTTTTCCCTCCCTCATCCTGCTGTTCTTGCCAGACGGCCGGCCTGGTTATGTAAGTGTGCTTTTCCTCGTGGCTTTTGATGGTGCAGTTGGGGGAGTTCCATGATTGATACTGGGGCCTCGCGGACCGTCCACACGCGCTTGTTGACTTCTCACTCGTCGGGAGAAAAGCACCGCAGTCGGATCTGCTCACAGGGATGCACACATTTAGGAAATAAAGAAAAGGAAGGAAAAGTGAACTGGTGGCTGAGCTGTTAACGAGGGCTTTAAGTCACATTCTCACTTGAGGAGAGAGAATGTTGGCACTGAATCTAGTGACCCCCCCCCCCCCCCCCCCCCCGGGGCCGCACGTCACAATAGCCATCAGTTGATTCAGTGTCATTCTTTCCACTAAAAGCTTCATTAAATGCCCCGATTACATTACATTACACTACAAGGAATTTAGCTGACGCTCTTATCCAGAGCGACGTACAATGAAGTGCAGATCAAACACAGGAACAAGTGTGAAGAGGACCCGAGAGGACAGTCCGGTTCCGAGTCCTAGCGTGACCGTACAGATACAATCGGAACCCTTGAAGAATACATCAATTAGAAACTAGCATACCACGGTTGGCAGCTAGAATACCCAGAGTACAACAATATAATAGCTAATACAAAACCTTTCATCGGCATAAACCCCCGAAGAGGATGTTTTCACCCGCGGCTGATCTTCATTGTTTTGTCCCTGTTGTGGTGTTAAGAACTTCAGTTTTACCACCAGCACGTTTGTCACACTTCATGACCCTGCGTACCGTTCCTGTCAGGTACTTCAGATGCTGTCCTTTCTTGTGAAAGCAGTTTGAGAGTATTTTCCTTGTGACATTTTGCTGGTTCCGGAATGAGTGCGTATTGGCCCCTGGATCCGTCAGTAAATCCAGTTTTAATGACCTCACCTCCTGCACTGGAGTGGAAATCTGCTGGGCTTTTATGTGTAAGTGCAGCCTTGGGAAGGACTCGGTGTGCACTGAACACGGAGGAGTTCATAAAAAATGTCACAGGTTTGGGGTCCCAGTGGCGGCCCTGTTGGCCTGCTCTCTGCTTTTTGAATCCACATCAAAGGGAAGATCAGAGCGGAGTGGGTCTGACCTGGGTGGGGCGCAGGGCCTTTTGCAGAGAGCGCTGTGTCTCTCGCTCTCGCCGTTTCACGCTTGTCATGCAGCGCGCTTATTTGTGGCTGTATAAAAACAGCTGTTTTCACCAAGAGGGATCATTTCGGGGTAGTCTCCAAGCCTCCTCCACACAGATGTTCACTCCGGCTCTGTGTGTGTGTGTGTGTGTGTGCGTGTGCGTGTGCGTGTGCGTGTGCGTGTGTGTGAGAGAGAGAGAGAGTTTGAGAGTTTGTGAGTGAGAGCTGCACTCATTGTGCATGTGTGTGAGCTGGGCGTTCATTGCATGTGTGAGCTGGGAGCTCTGTGTGTGTGTGAGCTGGGAGCTCTGTGTGTGTGTGAGCTGTACTCAGTGTGTGTGAGCTGGGAGCTCAGTGTGTGTGTGAGCTGTACTCAGTGTGTGTGAGCTGGACGCTCTGTGTGTGTGTATGTGTGTGTGTGCTGGGCTCATTGTGCATGTGTGTGTGCTTGTGGCTTTGGATGAGCCTGTAGTATTCCCTGTCCTCTGGTTTGGGTGTTGGGCTGTATATCCAGGTTAGGGCGGGTGCAGGTTAATGGGGACGGGGAATCAAAGGCAAAGTCTCACATTTCTGTCATTCTGCCTTAGCGCTTATCCTCAGCTGAAACGGCTCTGTGCTCTGAGCGCTTCTGCTCTTTTTCATCAGCTAGGTGTCACAAAGGGAAGGCTCGGAGACACAGGTACAAAGGACAGGACAGGGCCCTCTTCTGTCCCTTCTGAAGCCAGAACATTGTCCCTGTTGTTCTGTGAACTAACGTTAAATCGCAAATCTCACAATCTTGATTGGTTAATAGCATTGCTAAAAAAATAATCTTTCTCCAAGTAATAAAATGAGTAGCCCTACGCAATGTGATCCCCTAATGTTGGACAGTTCTTCAATGCTTGCACAATGGAAGTGTACAAATAAACATAAAAAACGCATAAACTCATGGTAGCCTGCAGGATAACTTGTTAGCAAGTTTGGCAGAACATTTTTTGAGTTTACTAATGTTGCATAGCAACCACCAGTTTTAATTGGATTGTGTGTATATAAGAATATAGATATTACAGATAGTATAATCTGTATTATTATGTTTGCTAACCGTTTTATAAAAGCAGTAACTCACTCCAGGACGTGGTATACAGAATGTTTGTCTGTACCTACTATCACCTTTCTTGTACGAGAGGAAGATCATGGGCAGCTCCTTAAACGTTCTCTTGGGCTTCTGAAGCATGGCTTCCCCCAGCTCCCTCTCCAGTGGGAATAAACGGAGGGCGTACCAACAGGAAGCCACCGCGGTGCCAGTTCCTGTGCAGTCCCACACTGTACCGGTGCAGAAGAGGCTGCTGTGCTACCACACAGGGCATTTTATAATCCCAGTGCTTCACACGTCTCCACATTAAAGAGCATATTTCCTCTCCGCTCTCCTGTGTATCTCTGTGACCTGCCGCTTTAGGCCCTTCACAGAGAAGGCCCTTCTCAGACTCCATTTTGGATTCCTGTGTTTATGAAATGAGGGCGGCCCCGGGCTCTGGGTGTTTTGATGGATCAGAAGTCTGATTGAACGTGCTTTCTGTCCGCCCCCAATTTCCTACTACCGGCCAACCAGGTGTTACAGAAATAAACCACAACATGGCATGGCCTACAAAATTGGCTGGTTGGGTGGGTGGCGGGGGGGGGGGGGGGGGGGGGGGGGTCATTCAGGGATAGGGTCATTGAGGACAATTAGCCCAGCTCAAATGGAACTGCTGCTCGTAGGGGGAGGGGGAAATTGACAGCGGAGGAGGCAGGAATCGCTCGGGTCTGTCTGAGTTCAGCTTTTCCACTCCAGTGACACAGAAAGGCGTTCCTCCCCGCTCCCTCCTTCGAATCGGCGCTTTCTAGGAAACGCTCTCTGTGTTTTGTGTCCCTCACTGTAGAAAAATGCAGACGCGTGGCAGGGCCAGCTCTCTCTCTGCTCCATCGCCACTCCGCACCGGCCTCCGGGCTCGCCACTGTCTCGGCTGTCCGCTTTCCAGAGACACAATTTGCGCTTCTCACGGGGTAAATTTGTTTAATTTTCTTCCCCGAAATTAAACGAATACTGAGAATTTTCCCCTTTCATGCGTCCATGTCATTCTTTCCGACTTCGCTTCGTTTTCTCTTTCCTCCCAGCTGGAGAGCTTAGCTTGTTAACATCACCCAGTATTTCCACTGGGGAAAGGCCGCTTCGCCATTGTCAGTGTGGCACACCTGCTGTGGTGCTTTTACCCTGTTCTTGGAGCAGATTCAGTGGCCTGAATGTACGCAGCAGAGATGTCCTTGAGATGTCATTGAAGGTCAGGCCACCTCCTGCGGTCTACTGGGCAGTGCTCAGGCTACCAGAGGCATGCTCGTACAGTATGAAGCACTGGCTGTATGTTTAACCACATAATGTGCGCTGCTTGATTCATAGGTGTTTGTATCTCCTGTCTAAACTTAAAAATCAGTGGCTTCTCAATGATGAGCTGGTGCATTTACTGCAGAATCGGCACCCAATACTAGCAGGTGCCTGCAGGTTACTAGTTATCTGTGAAAGATGTCACGTCAACTTTTGTTGTCTGCTTCTTCTCCATCAACAGCCATTTTTGTTCACCGTGGACTACCTTTTTATACTGTTAGCTAACGTCCGTGGTGAACAGAAAAAAACTTGTTGGCAAACTTTGGCTAACGTTAGCTAATGTTCGCCATCTTGAATGCACATCAGTTCCGACCATGAGAAACAGGGCACAAATGTAACTCAATTGTCATTCATCAGCTTCCTTGTTGTGTCTGTCTCCTCTTTGCTGCACAGGATGACAAAATTTGATGTGAAGAACTACCTGCAGAAGATCTACAGCGTGCCTGTGGCCACAGTGCGGACCAGGATCCAGTACGGTGAGTACCGCTGCATCACACACAGGGCTTCTGCTTATCGAACATGAGCTGAGTGTGAGCGTTTCTCATGAACCCAAACTCCTCTGTCCCCATTTTCAAATCCTTCGGCGTGCAACTTATTGCACTTTTTTAAGCATATTCACATTATATTTTTTCAGACCCTTTGCTGTGGTACTCCAAATTGTGGTCAGGTGCATCCTGTTTGCTTTAACTATCCTTGAAATGTGTCTAGAAATGTATTGGAGTCCACCTGAGGCAAATTGAATTGATTGGACATAGTTTAGAAAGGCACACAGCTGTGTATGTCACATCCCACAATTCACACTGCATGTCAGGACAAAAACCGAGACATTAAGTCCAAGGAACTCAAAATATAATTGTGGCAAGGCATCGATCAAGGCAAGGCCTAATTATACGGCATGAAACCATTTCTAAAGCTTTGCGTGTTCTCAGGAGCACAGTGGCCTCAATATTTGTGAAATGGAGGAAGTTTGGAACCACCAGGACTCTTTGTAGAGTTGGCTGTCTGGCCAAACTGAATATGAAGGGCCTTGGTCAGGGAGGTGACCAAGAACCCAACGGTCACTCTAACAGAGCTTCAGAAGTCCTCTGCAGAGATGGGAGAACCTGCCAGAAGGACGACCGTCTCAGCAGCAGTCCATTGGTCAGGCCTTTATGATAGGGCGGCCTGTAGCATAGTGGTTAAGGTACATAACTGGGTCCCTGGGCCCTTGAGCAAGGCCCTTAACCCTGCATTGCTCCAGGGGAGGATTGTCCTGCTTACTCTAATCAACTGTACGTCTCTAATCAACTGTAAGTCGCTCTGGATAAGAGCGTTACATTACATTGAAGGCATTTGGCAGATGTTCTTCTCTGCCAAATGCCATTATTGTAATGTAATGCAATGTAGAGTGGCTCGACGGAAGCCACTCTTGAGTAATAGACATATGACAGCCCTCTTGGAGTTTGCCAAATGGCATTTAAAGGACTCAGCATGTGGAAAAAGATTCTCTGGTTTGATGAGACAAAAATGTAACTCTTTGGGCAGAACCCCAAGAACTATGTCTGGCAAACACCAGGCACTGTTCATCACCTGGCTAATACCATCCCTACAGTGAAGCATGGTGGTGGCAGCATCATGCTATGGGGTGCTTCTCAGTGGCAGGGACATGGAGACTGGTCAGAATGATGGGGAGGATGAATGCAGCCAAATACAGAGAGGTCATTGGACAAAACCTGCTCCAGAGTGTCTGTGACCTCAGACTGGGGCGACAGTTCACCTTTCAGCACAACAATGACCTAAAGAATACAGGCAAGATGATGCTGGAGTGGCTTCGGGACTGTCCTTGAGTGGTCCAGCCAAATTTCAGACTTAAACCCCATAGAACATCTTTGGAGAGACCTGAAGATGGCAGTTCACAGACACTTCTCATCCAATTTGACGGAGGTTGACAGGATCTGCCAGGAAGGTCTGCAAATATTGTAGAGACTCAAAGCTGGAATTGCTGCCAAAGGGGCTTCCACTGAATTAAGGGTCTGAATGCTTCGGATTTCAGTTTTTGATTTTTAATAAATTTGTAAATATTTTCACTTTGTCATTATGGTTTATTGAGTGCAGATTGATGGGCAAAAACGTTTTTTAAAATCCATTCAAAATGAAATCTACAGCACAAAAAAAGCATGATTTTGCTACAGTTCTTCTCATGTTTTTTTGTCCAATTTTTGGACAGACTAGCTCATAGGAAATGCATGGCTCTGAGCCCTATTTGCACACTGGGAAAATGCATCTCGGTGGAGTGAAAGTCTTTTGATTTTTAACCAGTTTGTTGAACAAAACAAACTCCTCACCCCAGGCAGTAAGGTGGGTTGTGAAACTGCTTGAAGGAACGACAGGGCGTAACAGGAGTACAGGTTTTCCAGTAAAGTGTGTTTAATGACCCCCCTCCCCCCTACACACACACACACACACACACACACTCTCACACGCACACACACGCACACACACGCACACACACACACACACACACACACACACACACACACACGCGCACCCATGCTGCAGGAAGATTTGTGTTGTCCTCAAGCTCCCACTTTCTGTAATGCGTTCAAATCTAAAACAGAGGCCAGTGCTCTTCCCATCGGTTTGTTTTCACACTTGCCAAATGACTGGAAGAAAAAGAGAGCAAAGGCAGGATGTGTTTATAGGATTTTGTTACATGTCAGAGGTCTTGTGCTAATTGATTAAAGAAAACAGGGCGGTGATTTGGTTTCATTATCTTGAAACTTGCCATATTGGCGTGCTCGCCCTCCAGATGTCCCGGGATGCCCTTCCTCAAAGACGCAGACCCCCAGAAATGTTAGCACAATCCAGTTTTTTTGTTTTGCAGTCTGGTTTTTAAGACGGCACAAGAGACAACACAGTTTCAAGACAGCTCGATTCAATTAGCAGCATTTTAGAGTGAGCATTACATTGTTAACTAAACAAGGCTTTTGTTGGTTTATGAGGGAAGGAAACATTTGAGATGTATGTACAGTGCTGTTTACAAGAGGAAACTGCTCGCTGTCGAGCTGAGAGGCCAGTTATGGGTAGAGGGTGCACTGAGGAAAGGCAGTAATTAGTTTGTGGTAATGTTAACACTGTTTCGTCCTTGTTTAGCACATTAACAGCACGATAGATATCTGATATGTGCCAGCTAGTATGCTGATCACTTTAGGGTTAGGGAATGTGTGTTTGTAGTGATGATGGTGTGGGGTTAGGGCTAGAGGTGTGTGTTTTTAGAGAGATGACTGTGTGCGGTTAGGGTTAGGGGATGTGTGTTTTTTTGAGAGGTTAAGGTGTGCGGTTAGGGTTTGGGGATGTGTGTTTTTTAGAGAGATTCAGGTGTGCGGTTAGGGTTAGGGGGTTTGTATTTTTAGAGAGATTAAGGTGTGGGGTTATGGTTAGGGGATGTGTGTTTTCAGAGAGATGACTGTGTGCAGTTAGGGTTAGGGGATGTGTGTTTGTAGAGATGAAGGTATGGGGTTAGGGTGAGGGGATTTGTGTTTTTAGAGAGATGATGGTGTGGGGTTAGGGTTAGGGATGTGTGTTTTTTTAGAGATTCAGGTGTGGGGTTAGGGTTAGGGATGTGTGTTTTTTTAGAGATTCAGGTGTGGGGTTAGGTTTAGGGATGTGTGTTTTTTTAGAGATTCAGGTGTGGGGTTAGGTTGAGGGATGTGTGTTTTTTTTGAGATTCAGGTGTGGGGTTAGGTTTAGGGATGTGTGTTTTTTTAGAGATTCAGGTGTGGGGTTAGGGTTAGTGATGTGTGTTTTTGAGAGAGATTAAAGTGTGGGGTTTAGGGTTAGGGATGTGTGTTTTTGAGAGAAATTCAGGTGTGGGGTTAGTGTTAGGGATGTGTGTTTTTGAGGGATGTCTGTTTTTGGGAGAGATTCAGGTGTGGGGTTAGGTTTAGGGATGTGTGTTTTTTTAGCGATTCAGGTGTGGGGTTAGGGTTAGGGATGTGTGTTTTCAGAGAGATGACTGTGTGCAGTTAGGGTTAGGGGATGTGTGTTTGTAGAGATGAAGGTATGGGGTTAGGGTGAGGGGATTTGTGTTTTTAGAGAGATGATGGTGTGGGGTTAGGGTTAGGGATGTGTGTTTTTTTTAGAGATTCAGGTGTGGGGTTAGGGTTAGGGATGTGTGTTTTTTTAGAGATTCAGGTGTGGGGTTAGGTTTAGGGATGTGTTTTTTTAGAGATTCAGGTGTGGGGTTAGGTTGAGGGATGTGTGTTTTTTTTGAGATTCAGGTGTGGGGTTAGGTTTAGGGATGTGTGTTTTTTTAGAGATTCAGGTGTGGGGTTAGGGTTAGTGATGTGTGTTTTTGAGAGAGATTAAAGTGTGGGGTTTAGGGTTAGGGATGTGTGTTTTTGAGAGAAATTCAGGTGTGGGGTTAGTGTTAGGGATGTGTGTTTTTGAGGGATGTCTGTTTTTGGGAGAGATTCAGGTGTGGGGTTAGGTTTAGGGATGTGTGTTTTTTTAGCGATTCAGGTGTGGGGTTAGGGTTAGGGATGTGTGTTTTTGAGAGAGATTCAGGTGTGGGATTAGGGTTAGGGATGTGTGTTTTTGAGAGAGATTCAGGTGTGGGGTTAGGGTTAGGGATGTGTGTTTTTGAGAGAGATTCAGGTGTGCGGTTAGGGTTAGGGATGTGTGTTTTTTAGAGGGATTCAGGTGTGCGGTTAGGGTTAGGGATATGTGTTTTTGAGAGAGATTCAGGTGTGCGGTTAGGGTTAGGGATGTGTGTTTTTGAGAGAGATTCAGATGTGGGGTTAGGGTTAGGGGTGTGTGTTTTTGAGAGAGATTCAGGTGTGCGGTTAGGGTTAGGGATGTGTGTTTTTGAGAGAGATTCAGGTGTGGGGTTAGGGTTAGGGATGTGTGTTTTTGAGAGAGTTTCAGGTGTGCGGTTAGGGTTAGGGATGTGTGTTTTTGAGAGAGATTCAGGTGTGGGGTTAGGGTTAGGGATATGTGTTTTTGAGAGAGATTCAGGTGTGGGGTTAGGTTTAGGGATGTGTGTTTTTTTAGAGATTCAGGTGTGGGGTTAGGGTTAGGGATGTGTGTTTTTGAGAGAGATTCAGGTGTGGGATTAGGGTTAGGGATGTGTGTTTTTGAGAGAGATTCAGGTGTGGGGTTAGGGTTAGGGATGTGTGTTTTTGAGAGAGATTCAGGTGTGCGGTTAGGGTTAGGGATGTGTGTTTTTGAGAGGGATTCAGGTCTGCGGTTAGGGTTAGGGATATGTGTTTTTGAGAGAGATTCAGGTGTGCGGTTAGGGTTAGGGATGTGTGTTTTTGAGAGATTCAGATGTGGGGTTAGGGTTAGGGGTGTGTGTTTTTGAGAGAGATTCAGGTGTGGGGTTAGGGTTAGGGTTAGGGATGTGTGTTTTTGAGAGAGATTCAGGTGTGGGGTTAGGGTTAGGGTTGTGTGTTTTCGAGAGAGCCTGAAGCCCCCCTCCTCCCCCACGGGGACCACAGTCAGCGGGGAACCCGTGGGGCAGCGCGGCCGTCTCCACTCAGAGAGTGAGGTGTGCCTTTTACCTGCTTTACGAGCGGGTTCCCCTGGCTGTTCCATGCCTGTTAGCAGGTTGGCGTGCGCTGGGCTTCGTCGTATTACACAGTGGGTGGCAGCCTTCCCCTGCTTTTTATGATCTAGGGAGTCCTGAACAGGGTGGAGTGCCCGCGGAAGCTCTCTGAGTGAGCTGCCGTCCCCTGCTCCCTGTGTGTGTGTGTGTGTGTGTGTGTGTGTGTGTGTGTGTGTGTGTGTGTGTGTGTGTGTGTGTGTGTGTGTTTGTTTGTTTGTGTTTGGAAGGTGTTCAGGTTATCTTGGCCGCTTGCGTTTTGCAGCAGCAGCAGAGCACAGGAGGATAATTCTCTCCTGGATCTGCGAGCATTACCCAGCAGGCCCCTGAACCATGATGTCATGCACAGCTGTTATAAGGTTAACAGAGACGGCCCTGAAAATCTGACTCTCTCTCTCTCTCTGTCTCCTTTCTGAGAATTGAACCCAGCTTCCACCGAAAGTTCCATGCCTTAATAATCAAGTCAGATTAAATTGACTCAAAATGCATTTGTTTAGTGCATTTTACAAAAAAATATTTTTGCATGCTTCACAGCAGACCCTGATCTGAACCCCCGCAAAAGCAAATCCATGACAACAGAGGAAAGGGGAAAACTCCCTTGGTGGTAAAAAGGAAGAAAACTTTGGAGGAACCAAATCTGTCAACTGTTTCACCACCGATTTTTAACCTTCATGTGGTCACGCACTTCTTCACAATGGATGCGTTAGAGGGAATCGGAAAAGCACTTGAGATTAACGTTGTCAACATGTCAATAGTATAATCATGCGCTAGTGTTGGCTGCCTCTTGTACTGTAGCTATTCTGCCAGTGCAGATTTCGTTAAAATTATTCAGAGCTGATTCATTAGCTTAGCCTGTGCTTCTGCTCCCTCTCCCTCAGGTACTAATAAGAAGAGGAACCACCTGAACCAGCGTGTGAAGACGCCGGATTACAAAGTAGCATACGTTCAGCTGGTAAGAGAAAAACGGGCTAAAGCGCTAGCCTTCACTGTAGCGATGTGCAGTACAGTCCTGACCATGGCACCACTTAGCAAAATCCTAAAATAACCCAATCTCAATAAGTAGTCTTATATTTACTTTTTTTGTGTGCAAAATGGCACAAAAATATTGCCAGTGAGATAGTGAGATGACTGTTCAGGATTCAGGATTTGCCAGTGAGGTAAGAAAGCAAACAATATTTTTTTCATCTTGTTTTTTTTAAATTTATTTATTTTTTTATTTTTTTTGCATTGCATTGCTTTGCATTTGCATTAATGACCACCGGTCGGCCATGGCACCACTCGGTGCGGGTGAGTGTCAGCTGTTCCTCCCCTCCCTGCTCCACAGCGCCCCCTCTGGTGGCCTGGGTGCCTGCTGTCAGGCTGCAGCAGCTGCACACGCACCCTGGTGGTCCTGAGCCCTGACCAGCTGCAGGAGGAGGACGCCGCATTGCGTCCGCGCGTGTGACTGGCCCCGTACGCGTCCAGAAAGTGCCGCTTCCCGCTGCTTGTTCTTCTCCTCCTCCCCCCATGCGCGTCCAGCGCGTTCCCACAGTGCCTAACGGCTAACGATGCGAGGCGGGGGAGCGTCTGAACAGGCCTCGAACAATGTCTCAATTTCACATGCGTACACTGGGGAGCTTTTATTTAGTTTGGGTTATTAAACAAAACACGAGACCCCTCCGAAATGATGCCGCTCGGGCCATCTGAGCCCGGAGCTTTTGTCTCCGGCTTTTCCAGGACTGGAAGCGGCTTATGTTCCTGGGCCGGACCCTGGGGCACAGGTGGGCTTTGATGCCGAGGCCTCGCCTTGTTGTCCTTTATTTCCCCGCTCCGGCGTGTTTGTGTAGCGTCTCTCCCTCCGGAGAGAGCGGCCTGCTCCTCGGTGTCGGCCGGGGGGCCGAGACCTCCTTTAATTGCGGACGAACTGCTCCGAGCGCTGCGTGGGCCGGGGCCGCAGTCACGAGGGCCGGCCGAGGGGTCGCTGCGGTCCCTTCACCTGACCCCACCTGCGCGTGAGACGGGTCGGGCCCTCGTCCGGTCCGATTGGCCGGCTTTTTCAGGCGGCCTTCCGCCTCTGTGCTTTCCGTTAATGTTTTTGGAATAGTGATGGCGATTAGATCAGTGGTTCGGGATTCTGCTTTAAGATGCCATCAGGAGTTCCTTTGCTGCTTCCGGATGTTTTGGTCTCGCCGATAAATAAACAGCGCTTTACAGATGTTTACAAATCTTTTCAATTTCAAAGTCCCAAAAAGCGATAGTATTGGAAGATATTTAAACATGACAGTCTGAAATAAGATACACAGTTGAGGAATCCATAATCCATTGCAAAGGGGGAAACTTCTTTTTGGCTGAATTTGAAAGACTTCCTGTGTTCTTCATTGAGGTCTTACCTCCCAGTCTGATGAGGGCACACACACACGCACATTCATATTCACGCGCACGCACACGCACACGCAAGTGCATCTCACGATTCTTTCTCCTCTGTCTCTCTCACTCTATCTCTCAGATAAACATGCCTTTAATTTCATTTCGTACACAAAATGGCCACACACATATGCACACTAAAAAAAAGATAATATTTGAAAAATGATATACACACGTATGTATGTGTATGTACAGCTGATCAGTTCTTACTATCCTTTTCCAGATGCATAAATTGTGTATTTAAAACAACAATTGAGTTTGTTTTTAAATAGCTTTGTAGTAATGGCTATTGATGCGTGAGAGTAAGTAAACAAGCTGAGGCGAAAGTGCCGGTTAAAGTTAAATACGTTTTTGATATGAAATCGAATTTCCGGATTTTTCTCAGGCAGGCTTGCAGGGGGAAAAAAACAACCCAGAAAAGCCCTCTTTTCTTTTCGTGGTGGGTAAAAAACAAGATTGTTCCTAATTGACACCATGTGTGGGACTGCTCTGCACCCCTCACCGCCCCCCCCCCCCCCCCCCCCGCTCTCCTTCCATCAGCTAATATTCCAGCGCTAGTGTGGATGCTTTCTTTCCTCTCCCCCCCCCCCCTCTCTTTGTACAAACTCCAGGCTTGTTTTGTGTGTGGGATGGGCTGCATGTTAGCCGTGTTCTCGCAGAGACGCTTTTCACATGGCCACGGGGCCCTGCCGTGTGGACATGCGCGGAGGGGGGGGCGGCGGGGGGGTTACCGAGGGCATGGTGGAGGCCTGCCAGAACAGGGAGGTCTAGAGATGGGGAAACCAAATAAAAAGACTTTGTCAGGAACCTTAAACGGCTTTAACCTGGCGGCCCGCAGAACGCCGAGGCGAAGCGATTCCTGTTGGGCTTTCGGTTTTTTTAATCTTTCTGTCATCTGTTTGCAGCCCTTTCTCCTTCTCAGCCTCCTTGGTAACGGTGGATTTTGGCTGAAAGGCAAAGATCTGTGCCCCGTTAGGGGTTGGGAAGGCAACAGTAAAACTTCTCACTGAGATGGCCATACATTTCGACAGGTGTTAGACCTGGTGGTAGGTTTTAGATTTTCAAGTTAATGTCTGTATAAAAGTACACAGTTATTTATATACACCATCTCCATTATGTTTGGCAGCCAAAGTAATTCCCACCGACAAACTCATTATGTGAATATGCTTTTCTAAGCAAGTTACAGTGACATCTTATGGCTGGAGGACAGAAATGCACGTTTTTAATAAAATGGGATTTCTGACCCGAGATATCCACATCTCAGTCAGTAACAGATATTGGCAGTTGTCTTTATTAGGTTGACTCAGGATCAGATATGTTAGTCCTGACTCGTTTCAATAAGCAGTGGGGGGAAACAGCAATTGGAACACTATAAGGCACAGTTTCATTTGTGTAGGCCTATTTTCAGAGACTTTTACGTCCTGCCCTGCTTTCCCTACACATGCTGCAGATAAAGCTATAGGCTTCCTTTGTAACCAACGCTAGATGGCATCATTCTGCTATTCTGGCTGCAGTTGCTGCATTGCATGAATTTCTGGACATGAGGTTCTGGCTCGTTCCTCTGGCTCTCCTTCCTGGGGAGAGAGAGTCTTACCTCTCCACCCCCCAGCCAAACCAAAGACCAAAGGTGTGTTTCAAATTACCTGCTGTGATTTCTGATTTATTTTATTTTACTATTGTTAATATACTATTGTTATTATGTTTAACATTCAGTCTCCTCCAAAAGTATTGGAACAGCAAGTCAAATTCCTTTGTTTTTGCAATACACTGAGTACATTTACGGTTGAGATAACAAGATGAACACAAGACAAGAGTTCAGAATTTCAGCTTTTATTTCCTGGCATCTAGAACTACTTAAACTACTTAGAACATAGCACCTTTGTTATCAGACCACCCAATTTTTAGGTGCGGAAAACTATTGGAAGCATTTAAGTACTTAATATTTGGTTGCATATTTCTTGCTTGCAATAACTGCATCAAGTCTGCGACCCATTAACTTTACCAAACTCTTGCATTCTTCTTTTGTGATGCTTTTCCAGGCTTTTACTGCAGCCTTTTTCAGTTGTTTCGTTGGTTTTTCCTTTCAATATCCTCTTCAGGAGGTGAAATCCATGCTCAATTGGGTTAAGATGTGGTGATTGACTTGGCCAGTCTAAAGTCTTTTGTTGTATTGGCTGTAAGTTAGCAGACAGAATGTTCTTGTAGACTTCTGAATTCATGAGCTATCTCATCAATAAAGATTAGTGAGCCCACTCCAGAAGCAGCCACGCAAGCCCATGACACATCCTCCGCCGTTGTTTCAGGACATTCCAAGTTGTTGTACAAGCTATCCCCAATGCTTGTGCAAAGGCTCTGCTCCATTTCTCCCAAAGACAGCTCTCTGGTCTTGTTGGTTTATCTTTTCTTACCCAAATGCAGTCTTTGCAGGCAAAACCCAAAGCTAAAACCCAGAGTAGACATTCAGAACTTTTTATTGTTTTACCAATACATCTAACAGGACACATCTGGGCAACACAAAACACCTGCCTGTCACATGTTCCAATACTTTTTCTCACCTGAAAATTGGGTGGTCCAAGGGCGATATGTTGTAAGTTGTTTAATAAGTGCAGATACAAATACCAGAAAATAAAAGCTGAATTCAAATCTGTACATCATGTACATCTTTTGACCTCAAACTAATTTGTCTTCAGTGTATAGCAAAAACAAAGGAATTTACCTTGCTGTTCCAATACTTTTGGTGGGGACTGTATATGGGCAATTCTAGTGTTATGGATGTGACATTTGGACACAAAATGACAAACAAAATCCCTCAGAAAAATTACCCTTCTTACAGGATAAAAAGATGTTAATGCCTGTTATCATAGCACCCACTTGGCTGAGGGGAAGGGCCAAACAATAATAATGTCAGTTTTGACATTGAGAAAACCATCTGAAATGGGTTTGAATGTTTTCAAGATGGCCGCCAAATAGCGTCGATTGCAATTGTAATGGGACTAACAAATACATGTAATCGATTTTTCCTGTTGTTAACCAACATTTGTGTCATCATGCACCTCTACTGAGACCTTTGTGACGTAGTCACTTGTGTCTCATTAAATCCATTAGGCTTTTGCATTGAATTGTTGGACTGATATTACTGAGGCTTTTGGCCTCTGAGGAAATTTGGATAAGTCGAGAGGCACGTGGCGGCATGACTCTTAAACGTCCCCGTAACTCATGTCCTCATAAACTGGGGTTGTGTCCGTTGTGCCCTTTAGATTACAGCAGGAGAAATGCCCTTTGAGTGGCCCTGGGATTTCCTGTACTGGCCGACGCAGGAAGAGGAATGTTTTTTTTTTAAATGCTCGTGTCTGTGGAAGGAGAGTCTCCTGTTCTTCGCGTCGGGTCTTAACCCCAGTTCCAGCACCGAGCACATCCACCCATCAATCTGACAGATTTATTTCCCATTTTCCTGTCATTTTTTTTTTTTTTGTTGCTTTTAATATCTCAGCTGACATTGCTAAAATACGGGCCTGCGTTTGTGCCACGACATGCCCTGTTTTTCAGAGTGCACGCTGCCCCCCCCCCCCTCCATGTCCTCGGTATTCGGGGTCCGATATCAGAGGGGACGGAACAGCGGAGCCATTGGGCGGGCGTGCCCGAGCAGGCTGAGGGATCCGTCCTGTCGTGAGGCATAGGTGCTGCGTGCGGGTGACTCAGTGCCTTAAAAGAGTGACAGGACTGATTTCTGACACAACCTGTAACTCTAACCCCCCCCCCCCCCCAGGCCGGCCTCCTGACCTCGCGCTGTGTCTTTAGCGTGCTGGGGGGTTTGATGTCAGCCAGCTGTCAGCCAGCGAGAAAAGAAACAGAAAAACAAGGAGGTGGAAATTGCTTCTTTTTTCCTTTCGGTTTTTTGGTAAAGAAACTGGCCCATGCGTTGGCCTATGTGAAGGAACCTAAAGCTCCTTAATTGACCCCCACCCCAGAACAAAAGGGCTTTTCCATGGTGGGGGCTTCACTATCACCACTCTTTTGACTTCACCTGCAAACATCCAGTTGACCAGAGGGGTCACTGTAGAGCGATGAGGTGGAGAATGCCTTCCCTCTCTGGATGACTCTACTGCCAGTTAGGCTTCTGCAAAACTTCCACTGCCCGCTGACCTATCACAAACCAGTCTGCCAAACAGAAATTGTCCTTAACAAGTCTCCGTTTTCTTATTTCTCAGCCTTTCATTGGCACAACTCCAGCCAATGACAAGCTATTATAATAATGACTTTTTTTTTTTTTTGCCAATTAATTTGCCAGAACCTTTCCAGATGGTCAGTCTGAAGTTTTATTTTCATGTATCGAAAAATGAACTGGAGTGTAAGTGTTGCAACATTATTGATTCAAGGTATTGTTGTCTACAATCTTTTGTTAACTGATGGGTCTTTTCGCTTGCATTGGCATCATCTTGTTTTCTAGCCGTGCCTCCTGGACACAGTTTTCCACTGCACATCACAGACCATTTTAATGGCTTCTAGACACCGTTAGCATGCCGATCATCCAGGTGTTGCTTAAAAGCTCTTGTGTAAGTATGGAGGTTGCTAACATTGCAATTGCGGCATGGGACCAGCAGCAGGATTGTTCGAGTTAGCAACAGTAACTAAGGGCGGGCAAGTGTTTTTGCGAAAGGTCAGTAAATACCCTGGCCAATATCAGTACTGGTGCAGTCAGGATTTAACAGCATGCCATGGGGTGCACCACTGCAATAAGAACCAGTGCCCCAGCTGGATATGCCGGCAGGAAGGCCCATGATTCATTGCAGGTACAGTTTTGAGCCCCAGATTAGTCCAGACCTAGCGGGGGGCATGATAGACCCTGTAAATCTTCAGGCATCTCCGAGGTCCCTGCTGTGCTGCTTTCAGAGAGGAGATCTGGAGGAATAACGTGCCGTCTGAACACTCCTTCATAAGAAGCACGTGTGCCATGGTTATCTTTCCCCCAAAACAGTAGAGCAGCAGTGATTTACTATGAATGGATATGAATAGAGACATTCTGGACAGATGTCTTGAGGGCATGTGGAGTTTTCTTTTTTCTGTAGGCTCCACCGTTGAATGTTTCAAGATCCCTCAACCATCTTCCTGGGCAGTCATGATGTTTGTATGCAGGCACGCACTTGCATGCTGAGGTATCTCATACTTCATAGAAGTACAACTCTAAAAACTAACTGTAATTATGAAACAAACTACTTCCAAGGCAACTGGTGATGAGAAGGAGGTGATAATCTGGTGAAGGAGGGGTTCATTGTTGGCTTCTAGTCTATGGCTTCTCCACACAAAAAATGTGTCGATGCCTGAATTTTTCGTTTTTGCCTCTCTCGAGCCAAGAAGTACAATTAACGCGCAAGCTTTTTTGGGGGAAATTAGGAAGAAAATAGGAAATTAGAAAAATTAATTCCCGTATTCTCCCCACAGCCCCGTGTCGTCATGTGTCGTCAGATTTGCCAATCTAATTCGTGGTGGGGTGTTCGTAAAAAAAAAAAAAAAAAAAAAAAGATCAGAAGCGCGTGATTGTGGCCAGATTTCTGTGCCTTTTTTATATCTGTAGATAAGAGGCCTGGTTCTTGTGGAGGAAAGGCAGCGGTCCACCCTATTCTGCTGTTTACAAGCCTGTCTCCACGCTTCCTGTCTGATAGCGCGCTCCTTAATAGACTGCAGTGTCACACAGGCTGACTCAAACCTTTGGGTGTGGGAAGCCTTCTGGATTTATTCATTTCCCCTGGCCCGCGGTCTCCGCCGCCGTGGAATATTTACAGCCCAGTATGTGCGCTCTGCCGCTGCGCTACGGCGGCGGGGTTGAGCCCCGGTCCTTGGGAACAGGCTTTGGTGCCCTGCCAGTTGAGGGTGGGCTCTTTAGGGGTGGGGGGGAGGTTAGGACGTACCCTTCTCCCCGATTGTTTGTAATCTCACGTCGCCGCGCCTCTTTCATCCCCTGCCAGGCGGGCCCCCGTCAGCGGGGCGGAGCGGAGCGGGATCGCCGCTTTCGGGGCTCGCCCCTCCAGTGACGCAGCGACAGCCCCAGATAAGGGGAGGATGTGCGCTTTAATGAGCCGCGCACGCCCCGGCGGAGGGGCTCCGTCCGCTCTGGCCGACTGTGCTCTGCGACCTTCACAACTGACAACATACTGCTGGACCCCCAAGATCCTTTCAGACCCTCAAAAGATCCAAGTCATTTGTTTTTATTTCACATGCATTCGATAGGGACAGCTACAAGACATCAATACACCATTTAGAATTGTAGCGTGATGCTATGCACCATAACACGTATAGCTTATGCTAATTTCCAGCGATTTTTTTTTCCCTAGTCATGTAACTGTGCTGTTCAGAATCTAATGTCTGTGTAATGATCTAATGGTCTGTGAATTATTTACCATGACGACAACAAGGCAAATGTAACTCCCACTGAATGATACAACTCTTGCTGACAACATATAATGTGTAGGTGCCTTGGGAGGAGTTGGAGAGCGCTCACGCCTCCAACCAGAGACCAGAGTGCCCTGGAGGGCTGGTGTTTATTTAGAAAATAGTATAACACAAAACCACTGGGCAAAATGGGGCCTGCGAAAAAGGCTAACGATCCCAAAAGTGCAATTGGGATTAGAATACCGCTCAGCCCTTTAGAGTTGTGCTGTTATGGTCCTGTGGATATGAGCGTTCACTGTAAAGTGAAATGTGTTTTTCAGGATGGTTTAAATACAGCTGGGTAAAGAACTGTGACATTGGTTTCATACATGTTATTTGCCCATTCGGCACACATTTTAACAATGTTATCTCATGGCATTCTTTGCCGTGAGATAACACTTTTTTTCCCGCTGCTGCTGTTTTTGAAGGAGAGATGTTTTTTTCCCGCTTTTGACATGAGTGTCCCATGGCAGTAATTCACTTCAGCCACACGGCTCCATGTTTTTCTGCAGACTCTGTCAGAAGTGTGAGCCTGCCTCAGCTGTGAGCTCCCACAACCAAACCTACAGCACTTGGAGCCCAAGGAGATTTCCAATTTGTTTCAAAAGCGAAATGAGTCTGGAGGGTTGGGATAGATCCAGTAAAAACCTTCCCATTCCAAAATGCGTATTGAGAGTATTTAATGAGACGTGTCAGTGCGTAAGAAAGCTGTCATCCCAGGAGAGAATTCGACCATTCTCTCAGATCTACTCTCCAGTAACAAAATGGCCGGTGGCGCTGAAGGCGCTGTGCGGTCCTAAGCTCTCCTAAGACTCGCTAAGACAACAAGGATGTCGCTGCATGGAAAATCCTGATTGGCTTTGCCTTGTTGAGACGTTCACTGGAATAAAATCTGTGTAGCTCTAGTTAAATGGCGGGGTTTATTTCCATGTATCTGTCAAGTTGCTGAAACCTCAGCTTGCAGCAATGGAGAGAGAATGTTTGTGTACATAGCATGACTGCATGTGCAAGGCCTGAGACACTGCCAGCAAAAATGAAATGGAATAGAATAGAATAGAATATACTTTATTCAGTTTTCTACTTCATTCCAAGTGGAGAAATGTCCCTTTCCCTCAGCAGAAGACATAAAACAGGTTTTTAAGATGTGCAGTAGTTATATATATATATTAACATGAAATACAAACATCTGAAATACAAACATCAGTCAATAGCAGCCTGTATCACTTCCTTTGTAATGAGTGTCTATTTAATCTGAATCTAAACATCTTACCTGTAGGCTATATATTGCAAAACAAACTTCAGTCTTTGATGTAAAATATATTCCCAGACTTGATACCTGTGGTTTTCTTTGACGCTTACATGCATCACTTTCAAATTATTAAGGTTATCTATTAATTATCTTGCCACATTTATTATGACTTTTTAAATGTAATTATTACTTTGTTTTAATTTAGTTAATGACACACTTTTTTAGGCGCTGTTAATTACACATTTGTTCATCAGATTGACACGCCAGGCCTCGATGGGCTGAATGGCCTGGTTCCCTTCACAGGCGTGTTTTGGGCAGCCCTGTTCACGCGGCTGTGAACCACTGATGTGGTAAAGGGTCTCAGAGCCGCACGCTGGACAGTTGCGTGTTGCAGGAGTTTAGTTTCTGTGGGCGCAGTGTTTATGGCACAGGAACCGTGTGTTGTGTGGTGGCGAGGCCAGCGTTAGCAGCCTCGGCTCCTGACTCATTCATTTAAAAGTTAAAGCAGCAGGAGTGGTGGCAGCAGGCCCGCGGGGCTCTGGTTTTGTTTTAGGAGGTCCTCTCCTCTCCCCGCCGCAGAGGAAGAGCCGCGCCATAAGGGTTCTTGGAAGTGTCAGTCAGGGGGAAGCGCTGCCTCATCAGGTTGAGCCGTCAGTGCTGCCCATCTCCTCAGCTTTGTTTCGTCTCTCCACCGACGTGTGCGTGGGGTTGTTTGTGTGGGTACCGGCGCGGCTTGGGCAGGCTCTGGGTTGAACTCCGCTTGCCCTCGTGCCATGGGATTAAAAAGCGGGGTTTCTGTGTTCAGTTCAGCCCTGTGTCTGCTTTCGGCCGAGCAACCATTTCCTTGGGCGCTGGACAGCCTACCTGTTCCCTTGGCATTACTCCCTGTCCCCTGACCGGCATGTTTTAAGTCCTCTTTATTTCTTTTATTGCTTTTTTTGAACCAACGGGAAATAAATACGGCCATTTCATTTTTGACTCTTCTGCCACTGATGATGTTGTTGAGACATAGGGTTAGGATTAGTTTCACTGGGACTTAATCTTTTCCTTACACATAACTTTTAAGAATGTTTTGAAGGGAATTTGCTTGGTGAGGCATTTAAAGCCACATGTTACTCGATGTTTTGTGATCATTTATGTGGATTTTTTGCTCAGTGGTGTATGAATTGAAAGAGGAAATAAAAACAGCAGAAAACTAAAAAAATGTGCTTAAATATTCAAAGTTTAAAATATTGCTAGCAACTATTATCAAATTGGTAGTTTGGCACACATGTAAATGGTGAGATTGGGTTCTGCGCAGGTCTTGAGCCAGTGGCTTACGGGGCTTAGAGTGGTAATCTTCAACAGAATGGAGTAGGGCCAATGTCAAGAATCCACAACTTAAACCAAATTGCATTAATGTTTGACTGCTGCTCAACTGCTGTTTTTGTAAGATGAAATAACCGCACATTCTTTATGTAGGGCATCAACTCTTCCATCCAGTCACAAACTTTCCCCCTACATGCTGATTATCAAACGCTGGAAATTGATGCATTTCTCTGTTAGCTAGCTAAGCTAACAGCTAAGCCTAGAAAGCCAAATCGCATAGTTAAAATCAAGTCCCTTGCTCAAGACAGGAAAACCATTCATGCAATACATGTAGCTTCATCCATGGATGAATGCACATAAAATAACCAAAATAAACTGTCACATGGAAACCCAAGTGTTCATTATATCACAATTTGTACAGCTGTTGCAATTATTAGTTGAAGTATTGCCATATAATTTTTTTCTGTCTATATCACACAGCGCTACAATTTTGTTGTGCATGTACGTGCTTTTATTTTTTGTGAGAACACGGGAGTTGGAACACAGTTGCATAATTTCAGAAGAATGCATAGCTTTACAAATTACTGAAACATCTGCAGGCTTATAGTCACATGCTTTCTTCCTTTTTTTAGGCCAAGTGACATGAATACATGCAAATTTGAAGAAGAAAAAAAACAAACCCCTATTGTAGCAGTTACTGTAAATTATATAAATAATTTAGATTGTACGGGTGCACAACATACAGTAAACACAGGCATACAGTTCCTGAAAACTGCTGTGTGCCTGTTCTGCTCTGTACTGTGCATTGTAAGGTGTGGTGGTGAGGACCTATGGCCTAAATGATGAATCTGGTCTTTGCTCTTTGACTCTGGAATAAGTGAAGGCTTGTCGCAGGACCAGCCTGGATCCCCACACAGACCCCCCCATACAGCATGGCTGTTACACACAGCTCTGTATGGCCTACAGCCTGCTCTGCGCTAGCTTTCCATAATTTCCTTTTTGATTTCTATCATTGATGCGTTAGGGCTGTGCATTTTTGATTCAATATTCAATATAGCTATTTCAAATAGAGAAAAATGTACATGTAAAATAGACAGATCCATTGAATAGTGAGCTAGCCTGGTTGCTAATCTTTGTGTCCTCCACATTGTGTAAAGGCAGAAGTTCCGTATGTAAAATATGAGGCTGGGGGCTCATTCCTGTTGTGCCTCTGGGTTACAGGGACAGCAGCAGACCTTCGAGTTCCCAGACATCTTCCCTGAGAAGGACACAAAGGCGGCTGAGGGCTCCATGGAGGATCTGCAGGACAAGTTCATGGAGGACGAGAAGCAGCGGCAGAAAGGAGAC
This sequence comes from Conger conger, assembly GCF_963514075.1. Classification (NCBI taxonomy): domain Eukaryota; kingdom Metazoa; phylum Chordata; class Actinopteri; order Anguilliformes; family Congridae; genus Conger; species Conger conger. The sequence goes on from NC_083765.1 coordinate 12,812,226, forward strand.
CCCAGACGCGGTGGCGTGACCGACTGGTTCGGCCTGTGAGGGTTCACCAAGTGAACTGTGACGCGCGCCGAAACGCGCTTCCCTGTCTGCGACGCACCAGCGACGGCGTAGCGCGGGAACAGAGTCACGCCCCTCCTCCTCCTCCTCCTCCTCACATGACTCCTGAGGACCCACCCCTGTCCTGCCGCACGTCAGCCGGTTTGAGTCTCTGTCACCATAAAGTAGCCAAACTCCAAAACAAGTTATTTAAAAAAAATAATCATATTTTTTTGTCTGTAGGAGCCAGGCTCAAAGACCGAATCTCAGCCACAGGAGATAATACACCATCTCCAATAATGGTAAAGGAATGGAGACTTGGGAAGGGTAGCGCACAGATAGAGAACATTATAGTGATGCCATTTCACTGCAGTTCTGTGGCAGAAGTCAGTTTTTTCATAAGGCTGTTGGAAAATTGTAATTGTTGGGGGATGCGTAGGCCAGCCGGATTAAAAGAAACACAACCTAATTTTCTCAAGCATGGACATTGCATATGAAGAATGGGCATCTCTGTGATAATCTTACTTTCCTAAACACTGAGAAGAGTGGTATTAATTAGATGGCTGTTTCACTTCTGTACAATTTTCATGAAGTCATTTATCTTGTTCTCTACAGTCTGTCGATGATGTTTTTGGAAATAAAATAACAAAGAAAGTTGTAATGTTTGTGCCGTCAGGTGATGTGTGCTTGCTCCCATAGTCTTGCATTGCAGCTGACAGTTTGGCATCTAATCCTGAGTGTGTCCGTTTCAGTTGTGCCTGGTATCTGTAGAATGACTCATCGGCTGTAGCAGGGGTGGCCGTCCCTGCTCCAGGAGAGCCACAGGGTGTGCAGGTTTTTGTTGTTACTCAGTACTTCCTTTATGACTTAAAGCAGTTAGTTACACAGTTGACTCACCCCACCTGGGTTCTTGGCTCTGCAGGACCGAGGTTGGCCACCCGTGGGCTGCAGTTTCAGTAAGTGCTAATCTCCCCATCTTCTGTTTGAGCTGTGCCTGCACTGCAGTGGTCTGCTGGTGCAATGGCTGTGCATGCACTGCGGTGGTCTGGTGCCATAGCTGTGCATGCACTGCAGTGGTCTGGTGCCATAGCTGTGCATGCACTGCAGTGGTCTGGTGCCATAGCTGTGCATGCACTGCAGTGGTCTGGTGCCATAGCTGTGCATGCACTGCAGTGGTCTGGTGCCATAGCTGTGCATGCACTGCAGTGGTCTGCTGGTGCAATGGCTGTGCATGCACTGCAGTGGTCTGCTGGTGCCATAGCTGTGCATGCACTGCAGTGGTCTGCTGGTGCCATGGCTGTGGATGCACTGCAGTGGTCTGGTGCCATGGCTGTGCATGCACTGCAGTGCTCTGGTGCCATAGCTGTGCATGCACTGCAGTGCTCTGGTGCCATAGCTGTGCCTGCACTGCAGTGGTCTGGTGCCATGGCTGTGGATGCACTGCAGAGGTCTGGTGCCATAGCTGTGGATGCACTGCAGAGGTCTGGTGCCATAGCTGTGGATGCACTGCAGAGGTCTGGTGCCATGGCTGTGGATGCACTGCAGTGGTCTGGTGCCATAGCTGTGGATGCACTGCAGAGGTCTGGTGCCATAGCTGTGGATGCACTGCAGAGGTCTGGTGCCATAGCTGTGGATGCACTGCAGTGGTCTGGTGCCATAGCTGTGGATGCACTGCAGTGGTCTGGTGCCATAGCTGTGCCTGCACTGCAGTGGTCTGGTGCCATAGCTGTGCCTGCACTGCAGTGGTCTGGTGCCATAGCTGTGCCTGCACTGCAGAGGTCTGGTGCCATAGCTGTGCAGCTCGGCAGGTCGACTGCAGTGGAAGAAAGGAGGCTGCCGGTTAGAAAAGCACAACACGTCGGAACTTGAGGAGGATGGGCTATAACAGCAGAAGACCACGCCGGCTGAGTCTGCCAGAAAGCTGAGTCTGCCGTGGCCGCAGGCTCACCAAAATTGGACAATCCATGGACCCAGTCTGCCTTGTGTCAACAGTCCAGGCTGGTGGCGGTGGTGGTGTCTTGGCACAATTTGGGCCTGTTAATACCATTCCACCTTTGCTTGAATGCCAAAGCCTATTTGAGCATTGTTGCTCAATGTGCATCATCCCTTCATGGCCTCAATGTTCCTACCTTCTAACTTCTTGTGGAATCCATGTCGCAAAAAATTGATATAGTGTTCCTAATAAAGTGCTCAGTGAGTGTCAATGTCTACACTGCTAGCAAGAGGCTTATTGTAAAGGCACACATTGAGCAGCTGTTTTTGGATTATCGCATCATGGAGTGCGGTACGTTGTGTCTGTCCAACAGGCCTGAAGGTGGACATCATAGGACTGGCCCAGCAACAGCCACAGAGAATGTCAATATTGATACTGTTCGCCATTGTGTTCTGCCAGGAAATGCAAAAGCCCTGCATTGTTGTAAACTGATTTGATTTAAAACAAACAATGAAAAAAAAGCTGGCGTGAGGGACAGGCAGCTGAGGGCGAACAGTAAGAAAAGCAGACTTGTTCTTTCTCACAGCCTGCAGACACCCCACATGAAAGTTGGGAAATCGTTGTGCGGTGTTTGCGAAGCAGCCCCTCCGCCCCCGTCCTCTTCCCCCTCCCAACCCTTATTCGTCCTCCCTACCTCGTACCCTATAAAAAAAGCACAATGCTTTGGCTTAACAGCTGCCACCCATTTCCTTGTTTGTTCACAGAGTGTTCCTGACGCTTGTTAAAGATGCTGGCCCTTCTCTTCGTCCAGGGACGAGGAGAAATCTGAGTTCCCAGTCCCCGAGTGCCTGTATAAAGCAAGACAAGTCTGCTCCGGGGCACGTAGGTTGTTTAAGTTAATGTTCTTTAATAAAACCGAAAATAAACGCATAAATTTAAAACATACCATACAGGAATAGGGGATATGTGGGTGTGTGAGAGAGAGGGAGGGCCGGAGAAATGTGCACCATTGACATCTTTAGAGTACAGTGTGTGCTGAACAAGCCATCATGGAGGGTAAGATTAAAGGGCCTTTAATTTGCCCCGTGCTCTCGATGGTCATGCATTGTTCTCATCTCATTCTCATGTCAGCGAACGGAAGTGGAGTGAATGTTTTACATTCTCCTTGGTTGGCTGTTCTGAACTTGTGTGTCTGTCTGGATGGATCGCCGTCTCATTTTGCAATTAAGTCGCCAGTGCAGTGAAAAGGGAAATGAGCATCTTGCCTGCCCTGGTGACTGGATTCTCACCCTTCTGCCTTTGATAATAACATCTGGATTTAGCTAATGTCTTTGTCAGGTTGACTTATATTTGTAATGTTAAATAATGTACATATCTGTGAAATGCCCATAGACTGTAAGGCAAGATTAAAATAGTGCTGACATTTCAATTAACTCATAATAAACCGTCATTGTTCACGAATGGGGGCGGCACAGATGGTGCAGTGAGTAGCACTGCCGCCTCACAGCAAGGAGGTCCTGGGTTCAAATCCCCGTCGGCCGGGGCCTCTCTGTGTGGAGTTTGCATGTTCTCCCTGCGTGGGTTCCCTCCGGGTACTCCGGTTTCCTCCCACAGTCCAAAGACATGCAGGTTAGGCTGATTGGAGAGTCTAAATTGCCCGTAGGTATGAGTGTATGAGTGAATGGTGTGTGTGCCCTGTGATGGACTGGCCACCTGTCCAGGGTGTATTCCTGCCTTTCGCCCAATGTATGCTGGGATAGGCTCCAGCCCCCCTGCGACCCTATTCAGGATAAGCGGGTTAGGATAATGAATTAATGAATGTTCATGACTGGCTTCCCTAAAGTTGAGAGCCCCATGGATAGTATTCAAAAGCACTATATAACCTGTAATAGAACTGGGCACTGAGTGGCTGTCTTTGTAACTGCTACCGTTGCTTTCATTCATAACTTTTCACACCGAGTCCTTTCAATTAACCAAATTGAACTGGATTTACATTAGGAGTTATGGGCATGCAAACTAAAACCTGGGAATGTTTGATGGGACCTTTTGGATACACTCAGGTACCACTGAATGTTTCCACTTTTCTGAAATGGCCGTTCTGCTTCTGTAACCCATCGGACTCAACAGGTGGGTCAAGAGTGGAGAAGGATTGTTGCGACACCTGACATTGTAGTTCCGCATTCAAAATCAAGGACGAAACTCAAAAGAGTGTAGAAGCGAGAAAGGAAAAGATGTAATTCCTTAAGTGTGAGTTCTGTCATAGACATTACATAGCCAGAAGAGAAAGGGAGAAGATGTGGTTTGCGGCTGTGGTGAATCACTGGGGGATAATTTGGTCCAAACGTGGCTTTAGGAATCCAGGCCACAGAGGAAGCCTCTGAGCTGCAGAAGCCTTGGGAGATGGTTATCGTAAAGGCCACGGTCACATCAAACGCGAGCCGTGCTCACCACCGCGCTTTGTATTCCATTACCAAGAAAATACAGACCACTCGGTCTCAGCTGGTGTTTGTCATGTACTGCTGGGAGTCGCATCACCTAAAATATGTTCCAGGAGCTCGCTGACACAGGACTGACTAATTACGTTACGTTCATGAGTCTCCAGAGAGGCTCACGAGAGCCTCCAACCAACCAAGGGATTGGATTAACAGTGTTAGACCTGACTGGCAACATCACAAAAGCACTGGATGGAAGTTAACACATCATGAATATATGCAGATACACATCCTCAACAAGCCGTAGATAACCCGAAAGCTGCAAAAAAAATGCCGTGAGTTGAATGAATTGCATAACAGTTAGGGGTGAGAGGTGAAGCAAACAGTTAAAATGTTAGTAGATACGTCTGTTTCAGAAGATGCTGAGCGACTCTTCTGACCTGCGGGCCGGTACAGACAGCACAGGCAGACGGAGACTGGAAGAGCAGGCGGACGGAGACTGGAAGAGCAGGCAGACGGAGACTGGAAGAGCAGGCAGACGGAGACTGGAAGAGCAGGCAGACGGAGACTGGAAGAGCAGGCGGACGGTGACTGGAAGAGCTGCCACACGGGGGGGGGTGTGCGTGGGGAGGTGGAAATGGCCAGTCACCCTGATGTTGCGGAACAAAGAGATCTGCCTAGTGCGAAAGATTTTAAACAAAATTTGATTTGAGACAAAAGTAACAAACACTTCCTCTGGTACCTTGGCCAGCACCAGGACAATGGGATATTTCAAGGGTTTCTAAGTTTGACTGTCAGGAAGTTATGTAAAAAAAACACAAGTTCATTGTTCAGATTTATTGATGCTATAATCTTTTAACATGCTATTTATATCTCTGATACCCAATTATGAGATGAGTGGACAAAAGAGCTCACCCTTTTTGTTTCATTGTGCTGTGATTCAGCCTTTTGCATGTGGTGCAATGCAGAAGCGATTAATAAATGACCCCATGGGGGAAATTGGGTTGTCTAACAGCCAACATAAAAACAATAGACCTCACAGACGGTAATACATGGAATAAGTAATACATATTAAAAACCAGGGGCCTCTTACACAAAGCAGGATTACTGAGTTAGCTGGATAACCACAGTACGCAGAGTAAAACCCGGATCCCCTCCAAATCTAGAACACGGACTGAAGCAGAAAGAGCTGTGGATTCACTGTGCAGTTATCCTGCAAATGAAGTGGAATAGGCCCCAGCACAACACATCATTAAAACCATCAATAATCTATCAAACAGTATGTCAATCAGTAGGCATTACCATTTTGTTATTAAAATTGCAATAACAGGAGAGATTGAAACCATACAGCCAGGATTGGGCCGAAGGCTAAGAGCACAAAGAAACATGAAAAACACTTGCAAATGCTTCGAGATTAAGTTTTGGTCACATTTTTTAAACGTCTGAGAATGCTGTGGTCTCAAATATATAATGGGCCTCTGAAAGGAAAACCAGATTGCCCAGCAAAAAGCATTCAGATTATGCACAGAAGATGAAAGGATACAGCAGACGCACACACTCACACACACACACACACACACACACACACACACACGCATACACACACACACACACGGACACACACACACACAGTATTGTCCCTTCTTATACTTGTATCCAGGCTGTATAGATGGTAATTGAAGAATGATTGCAAATTGTGGTTTGTAGTGAAGTTGAGGGGTTTTTCAGAAAGGTGGTCGCATTTTATATGGACCAGAGGAGAGAGATAGAAACCGAATCCTGATTGCCCCAAATCCAACCCATTGGCCCCTCTTTTGGTGATGGGTGATTAGAAAGAGGTCTCTTTGCCTAAAAAGGGGGGAGGAGGTTGGTGGGGTGGGGAGCTGTGACTTGCCTCTGCTCTTCTCAGAGCCTGGAACACCCTTGAACACAATGTGATAAAACTATTCTGACTATGCTTTTGTGAATCTCTGAATAAAGGTTTGTAGAGGGGGAGCTAAGAGCGGGTGATATGAGTTATTTACTCGATTTTTATTAGTCAGGCCACTTTCCCGCCAATCCCCCCCTCCCAGAGTTGGCTTGCGTACAAGTAATTACCAAAACTATTGTAAAAGATACAATTAATCACGGATCATGGGTGTGGCAGGAATACAGAGGAAGATAGGCCACGTGTCCTATCAAGGGTTATGCTGGAACTGTGAAAACTTGGGGCGGGAGGGTTACTAACCTAGAGGCACAGACCCAGAGCACTGTAATGAATCTCCCACAGGGAGCCAGAAGGCTGGGAAATGGGTTTCCTGTGACGTCGATCATGTGTTTGATTTGAGCTCTGAGGGGTTAGTGTCGCTCTCAGGGGAGGGAGGATCTTGTACGCCTTCGTTTCCGGTTACCCAACAGCATGGTGTTGGCAGGGAAAGAGCAGGGGGAATAGCTGTGCGGGCTGTTGTAAAGAATTAGTTTTTCTCTTCTCCCCACCCTGAAAGACCCCTTTTTTGTGTGTTCTGGCAGTAGTTTTAAAGGTTGTGTGTGACTTACCGGTTCACTCGAAATCTGGGGAGCCTACACTACAGCCCCTGGGCCAAACAGGCCTGCTGCCAGGTGAAATATCTGTCATAAATGTTGCCAGACAAGAAAAAAAATCAACTGACTAACTTAATTCATTTAAACAGCCCTGATTCAAAAAATAATTCAACTTGGACCTAGACTGATCAATCTAGCTTAGATGAAATTACGCAACATTGCAACCCATGCAACTCTAAAGCCAGGTTAAAAGTATGCCGCAACAGGTAAAAAAACAAAAACAAAACATAACTGTTTACATTAATTTGCTACAGGAAAACCCCTTTGGAGCAATACATGGAACTAGAAGTGAGAATAAAATTCACACTTGATAATCATTTTTCAAAGTGATACGATGATGCCAGCTTCAAACTGTTCCTTGATTAAACCATAAACAATTTCAAAGTCATTTTAATATTATAGTGAAAGGCATTATTTTATACCTTCAGCAGTGGCTTATTTCCAGTGACAGTGAGTCCAGGGTTCATGCTTTATTATATTTTTATAAATATATTTATAATTCTTTGACTCAACAAAGATTTAAGTTAATCCTTTTGGCAGATAACACATTTATGCTATCTTGCTGACATCCACAAATCATCATCACCATGCTCTTTGACCACAGACATAGAATTACAGTAACATGTATTTGAATATGACTGTGAATCCCTACAATTGTTATTTGAACAGGTTTTTTTTTTTCCCTTGTATTAATTTGGTGTTGTACAGAAGCAAGGTAGGTGTGTGTTCTAAAATAATTATGTCATTAAAGTTTGTCTGCCTTAATACTATTTTTTTCTCTTCTCTTTACTGAAGTTGATCTTTTTTCAGACAGTAATCCAGATCAAAAGGTTGTTGAACTGCATCTCAGATATTTCTTTGGGATCATACAATAAATGACATTTTGTGCCATTAAAACCTCATAATATCTTAAATATAATTTGTTGTATAATCTCAATCTCAAGAGCCACCCAACACACTGAAAAGTAACAATCAAAAGGAAATAACAATACCCCCCCCCCCCCCCGATTGATATGTCTTTATAAGCACTATGGGAGATGACCTAGTCTACCTTTATACAGACAAATGATTGAGCAAATGGTTCAACACCCAACCTTTTATGGGAATGAAAAGAGAACAATACCTAACCCCTTAAAAATTCACCAAGCTAAAAAAATGTGGAAAGGGAGGAAAACATTTACTGGATGCCTCAAGTATTGGAAAGAAATCAGATTCTGGTAATCTGTAAAAAAGAAATGCTGTTCATGACTAACAATACCACCATCCGCTGCCCCTAAGAAAAGTGTGCATTTTTTTAAAGCGTGAGCTATTCTCAGATTTCTGTTGAATACCTCCTTCTCCTTTCCCATTTGGGGGAAGAACGAGTCATTCCAAGGAACTGACTTCAAGGTTCAGAGCTGAAAAGGATGTTTTTGAATCTGTCTGCATCACATGAATGTTAGCCTAGGGAAATTAGACATGCCATTATTAAATGAAATGTTGCAAACAATTGTAACACTCTATATTGAGCTGAGTTTATACCAGCTTAACAACACTGTTATTACCTTTGGCCTTTGGATTGTTAATTGTAACCTTCACGAAGCAAGGTTTTATTTTCTGTATGATATTGTAGAGACAAGTCTGTAATGTTTACACTTTTTCCAAAAGTAATTAAAATATGTTTTCATTGGACTGCACTGCTAAAATTGTGTGAGACTGGGACCATATCAGCTGAAATTTCAGAATTATGCTATACTAAGCCCATCTGAACTGGAAACGCTGAATGTGTCCATAAAAACGTATAACTTATAACTTATAAACTTACACTTAAAAACAAATAGAGACCTACAGTATGTACTGGGATGCTGTTGAGGGACTGTTGTTACTCTCTGTTGTTTATAACTGTCCTTAAAGGAATGTGGGGATTCCACATGCATTTCTATGTTTTTATCTTTTTTATTTTTGAAGGAGAACCATATTATTTTAATGTAATCAGTTATATCAAAGCCACAAACACAATAAATGTATTCCATATGGGGTAAAATATGTTTTTGGAAGAATTTGTATTTGCAAGTGAAAAGAAATTAGATTAAATGTTTTGCATCTTGATGCGGTTAGTATTGTTCTCCTGTCTACCTACAGCACTGAGACTGCCTTAAGCCAATTGTGGAATTAAGTAGTGGAAATAAACGTATGATCATACTGCCTACAACTGTGATTAACCAAGGGACGTATTGTACTTACTAATATTGTGCCCAGTGCTTAATTTGTAAAATCACAAAATGCGGTAGCCAGAGTGAACAGGGAGAACAGGGTGTGTCAGGTGACCAAAGGAGTGCATTGACTTGAAATGACTGAATTCATTTTAAATGGGCCTGTCTGCACTGTGTGAAGCATATGTACATATTAAATTATTCATGCCTTTGATGAGGTGCCGGTTATGAGATCAAAGCTCTCACAGTGCCAGCAATCAAAATCCCTGCAGTGTAGACAGAGCTCCTGCCCAAACTAAATACTCATTCCTTAAAGCAAATTCCATGCTTTGTGTTAATCGTAGTCACTACTCTTTGTGCTTTTCGATGTGTTCTTGTCACAGCTGGTGGCATAGCCAGGGCCAGGGCATATGCCTGTGACTATAGCACCCAGCTTGTGCATGCAGTGAGTGCATTCATCGTCTGAGGCACAATACATTTCCTGAGGATGCTTGAGCTCTGCGGTGAACGTGCTGCTGCAGGTGTCCTTTAACACTGAAAACCTGTTAACACTGAGCTGTCACACGGCTTCTCATGTTCAAATGTGGAAAAATGGATCAGCGCATTTCAATGTCAAGGAATGCCCCAGAGAGTACTCTTTCTTTATGTTTTTGGAAAGTATTAGCATACCGACAACCTTGCGCAAGAAGCTAGTTCGTGACTGCTTAGAAGCAGTCTCGAAAATTCATGCCTGTACACACAGAAATCTGTGGCTTGAAGACAAGTACTCTGTAAATAACCCCTGTTAATTGGAAAACTCTCTATATAGGCCATTGTTTGGCATCTTGTATGCATTCATGTATGGTTACTAATCCATATTGTACATATTATATTATTTTTGAAGCCTTTGAAGGGCTCATTGTTTGGAAGACTGCCATTGGGACATGAAACAGGGCCCCTTCATTGGCAGACTGACTATAACCATACAAGGAACTCACTTTTGAGGACAGAATTAAGAAAGCAAGTGAACATGGATAGAAAAGAAGTAATGTACATCTGTACCATCCTTGGCCTTTTAAAATATTGGGCTTGAATAATTTAACATACGATGAGCTCCATATGTCTTGGGACAAAGACATATTATTCTTGATTTGGCTCTGTACTTCCCGTCTCTGACTCTACTCCACTCCACAAGAACTACCCAAGGTCCAATGCACCCCCCCCCCCCATCTGTGAAATATGGTTTTAGGGGTCTTATGGTTTTGGCATATATGGTTGCTACAGATACTGGCCTGCTTGTCTTCATTGATGAAGTAACTGCTGATAGCAGCAGCAGAATTCTGAAGTGTATAGAAGCATCTTATCTGCAGAAGGTCAATCAAATACCTCTCTGGACAACTGCTTCACCTGACAGCAAGACAATGATCCCAAACTAAACTAAAGCAGTAAAATAGTTTCTCAAACCAAATAGTGGAAGATTCTTAAGTCCTTCACTCCGTCTGAATCAAACTGAAGATGTATTTCATGTGTTGAAGAGAAGACTTAAGACATACAAGAAGTAGAAGCTGAAGATGCCTACAGGACAGGCCTGGCAGACCATCACCAGTGAAGATACTCAGCACCTGGTGATGTCTATGTGTGACATACTTCAAACAGTCATAGCGTGCAATGGATATGCAGCAAATTACTAAACATGAATACTTTCATTTACATAACATTAATCTGTCCATAACATTATGGTGGCCTGAGCTGGGGGGATGGTGTATAAAAAGTGTTGTAATTTGTACATGCTGGAATGAAAGTGTATAAAAATGATCTGTCTCAAGTTGAGAATGTGCTCTTTAATCACATGTGAATTGTTTTATTACAAATCTAAAATTGTGGAGTACAGAGCCAAATCAATAAAAAATATGTCTTTGTCCCAAGACATATGGAGCTCATTGTATATCATTCTCAGCTGACTGTGGTACACTAACTGTATGTGACTGACCATTGCATAAGCATTACATCACCTCTCTAATCAGTGCAGCTGATGAGGTGATTTAATCTGTTGCGCATCAGCCTTTGTGAAAATCAAGAAAGAAAAACACAGTAGGGAACAAATATGCTTGGCTTATCAAGTGAATGTGCGCATGTTGAAAGCTGGACTTGAACGGCACCCTGGTGCTTACTAAGCATTGCTCATCATCTGCACTATACACTCCCAGCAATTCTAAGAGAATTCAAAGAGAATATCAAAGAGAGGCACTGTGGTAGAACAGCCTGGCAGGGGAGGCCTTCATGCTTCATTACATCACATCATATCATCACATCATCACATCACATCATACACATCACATGACATTACAGCACATCACATCACGTCACATCACGTCACGTCATGTCATGTCACGTCACATCATACACATCACATCACATCACATCACATCACATCATACACATCACATCACATCACATCACATCACATCACATCACATCACATCACATCACATCACATCATCACATCACATCACATCACATCATCACATCACATCATCACATCATCGCATCGCATCGCATCGCATCGCATCATCACATAATCACATCATCACATCACATCACATCATCACATCACATCACATCACATCACATCACATCACATCACATCATCACATCATATCGATCGCATCACATCACATCATCACATCACATCACATCACATCACATCACATCACATCACATACATCACATCACATCACATCACATCATACACATCACATCACATGACATCATACACATCACATGACATTACATCACATCACATCACGTCACATCACGTCACGTCACGTCACGTCATGTCACGTCACATCATACACATCACATCACATCACATCACATCATACACATCACATCACATCACATACATCACATACATCACATCACATACATCACATCATACACATCACATGACATTACATCATACACATCACATCACATACATCACATCACATACATCACATCATACACATCACATGACATTACATCATACACATCACATCACATCACATCACATCATACACATCACATCACATCACATACATCACATACATCACATCACATACATCACATACATCACATCACATACATCACATCATACACATCACATGACATTACATCATACACATCACATCACATCACATCATACACATCACATGACATTACATCATACACATCACATCACAACATTACATCATAGTTATTTATCTGATGCTGTTATCCAAAGTGACTTACAGTTGATTTTACTAAGCAGGGGCCTACTGGAGCAATATGGGGCTAAGGGCCTTGCTCAAGGGCCAACAGCTGCATATAACTTATTGTGGTTACACTGGGGTTTGAACCACCAACCCAGATAGGCAACTTAACCAATAGCCTATAGGCCTATAATTTAGCCAACCCTCTTATAGTCTATACTCTTAAACCTACAATGTAAGAGAACATAATTGCCTCTACTTGAGCAGCAATAATAGTTGCAAATGAAAGACTAATCAAAACATTTTGAATCTGCATTCTTTTGAAAAAAAAAACCTACTGATGTTCCAATGCTTGTATTATAAGTAATATCTGCATTGTGATGCGCAGAACAGTTATGTCAGATTTCAATGCAATAGAAAGGAATTGTATTTGGCTACCGAGACAGCCATGACAACATTCTAAAATATCTACCTTGTAGACATTCAGTGCATATTCAAAAGCTCTCTGCTGTGATTCACAATACGAGTACCATCTGTCCCCCATTCCATGTTGAGGCGCTAGTGCAGAGGCTCAGACCTGCAGAGATGGGGAGTGGAGCCAGGGTGTTCACCACTCTCTCTGGTCGTCTTTGTTCTTACACCCTGTGGGCATCAGGTGGTATTTTTGGCCATTGTTTCCATTGGGTGTGCAGGAAAAGCTCTTAGGCGTGCCTCCTGGGCATTCAATCAACTGGGAAAACCCTGCATATTTAAGCTACAGGAGAATGCACTGCTTGTGACACAGTTTAGAAGGACAATAGAGTCTACAATGGCATCAAAGGCGATGGGTGGTTCTTATCCTGTTCTGTAGAATCAACGGCCCATCATCCACACCCGCCCCGCCCCACTCAAGATTGGCTGATTTCATACTCAAATTAAAAGGATTTCCTATGAACACAAACGTGCTGAGCAAGGACCTAGTGTACCTTCCTGGAGGCTCTGGAGCTGTACGGATGCCAGCATGTCAGCTCACCCATCACTTCATCTTTCTGGGGTTTTTTATACACTCACCGAGCACTTTATTAGGAACTTTATTACACCTACTTATTCATGTGATTATATAATTAGCCAATTGTGTGGCAGCCGTGTAATGCATACAATCATGTATATACAGGTCAGGAGCAATCATGTAGATACAGGTCAGGAGCTTCAGTTAATCAACCATCAGAATGGGAAAAAATCTAAGTGACTTTGACTGTGGATTGATTGCTGGTGGCAGACAGGGTGTTTAGAGTATCTCAGAAACTGCTGATCTCCTGGGATTTTCATGCTCACTAGTCTCTAGAGTTTGCAAAGAATAGTGCAAAAAACAAACCAAAGAAATCCACTGAGCAGCAGTTCTGCTGACAGAAACGCCTTGTTAATGAGAGACGTCAGAGGAGAAGGGCCAGACTGGTCAAAACTGTCAGGAAGGTGACAATAAGGCAAATAACCACACATTACAACCGTGGTATGCAGAAGAGCATCTCTGAACACACAGTGCATCATAATTCTAAGTGGATAGGCTGCAGCAGTAAAAGTCTAAAAATAAGTGTGATAAATGCCTAATAAAATGCTTGGTGAGTGTATATATTTTTGTCTTTAGAAGGATAAACCACCAAAAGCACAATCTATTCTGTTGGGTGCTTATGGTTAGATTGGGGTGGCAAGTCCTTGCCAGTTCAACCCTGGCTTGTTTGTTTCAATCCCATGACCGCATGCTCAAGTTAGAGAAAGAAGAAAAGAAGAATAAAAAATATCAAGATGAGAAAGTCCAGGCCTCTTTCTTTTTGGAAATGAGATTTGGGGTAAAGCATTGTGTTTTGTTTTTTTTCTAAACCCTTAGCAACAAAGGTATTATTTCTGGTCTGGGTCTCCACTGTGGAAAACGTATTAGTGAATGAGCTCTGCCTGATGGCTGATTGCAGTCTGTGCCTGGTTTCTGTGTTTGACAGGCTCTTGCGGTTTCATAGCCAAATGTGTCAGCCTAACATCAGAAGCAATTAACATGAATTATGCAGTGACTACCTCCAAATTAGTAATAAATGGAGGACAGGGAGTACTATTTACTCCATTCATTTAACCGTTGAAACCAATTTAAAGCCCTTGCTTGTCACAGCAGGGCAATGTGATTGGCTGAAACGAGTGGTTGATGGCACATAGCTGTTGTGATGATTTCTGGGGTTCATAAGGGCTTATTCTCCCTCCACCGACTAGAGTTTGTTGGGATAACAGCATAGCTCTGTCAGCTGTCAGTAAAAGAGTTATTGCTCATTGACAGTAACAGGCTGCTCGTTGTTTGCTATCAGCCTGTTGGATAAGCATACTGTATCTGTCCCTTCACTGGACAGAAGCACCCACACTCAGGAAGGGGAACAGCAGGCATTTGGATTAATAAATCACAGGAGGGTAGCCAGCATTTCAAATAGGAAAATAAATGTGTTGTTCCTCTGAAAAGAACCAACACTTTTTCAATCGTCAGTCAGTAGTCAGAAGAGCTCATGCCTTAGATTTAAAGTAGAGTAGAATTGCTTTCATTGATGGAATGGAATGAGTACGACCTACCTCTGATAGGAACAGTGAAAAAACAGTTTCTGTACCTATCAGGCTGACCAGATGTGCTATTTTCCCCCGACATTTCTAATTTTGAGACCAGATATATCCATTCTGGTGGGATTTCTATAGTTCTCCTTCTGTAGACTTTATATAAACAAGCAAGTAGCCGAGTATTATGTTCAGAGCGGGCATACTAAATCCAATATAACATCACCCTAATCATAAAAAATATATAC
This sequence comes from Conger conger, assembly GCF_963514075.1. Classification (NCBI taxonomy): domain Eukaryota; kingdom Metazoa; phylum Chordata; class Actinopteri; order Anguilliformes; family Congridae; genus Conger; species Conger conger. The sequence continues at coordinate 12,827,418 of NC_083765.1, forward strand.
AAAATAATAACAATAATGATGATAATCATAATAATGATTGTTACCCTCACACAAATGTAAATCCATTTCAGAAGGAAATGTGGCGGGATCATTCCTACACGCTCACCTGTGTGTCAGCGAGTCGTCTCTAGAGAAAAAAGTCATTTCCTTGAAAGGAAAAAATCGTTCCAAAAGCATCACTTTCTTCTGAAGACATTTTTGTTTATTTATTTTTTCATCATGGCTCTGCAGCTCAACTGGGTCACTCAGGACCTCTTCAAAACAAAAGTCCCACATCAGGGCAGCAAAAGTCAGCAGCGCACAGTCCAAACACTTTCTAATAATTTCATTGGCTCATGGATGTTGACCGAGCCCAGACAAAAAGCAGAAAGTGGGACACTTTCAGGAAAAAGCACATCCCTCTCAAGTTATACTGAGAAGGAGGGTTTTTTTAAGAAAACACATGCTGCACAGAAGTAAAAATGCATACTGTAAATCCAGACTGGACTTCAATCATGGTACTGCTCATACAAAATCTGTTTTTTGCCAACATGAAAGTGTGTATCATTGTGATCAGTATATTTAGCTATTTAACCAGTATGTTTGCACTGCATAAAGAATGTATTGTGTATTGAAATGGAACATTCTGCTAACATTTAGCGAAAGACCATGAGCTGTGAGTCAGTTCTCACATTTCTCCATCTTAAATAGGCATACAAATTCAAGCTTTACCGTATTTGAACAAAAGAATGCTAGCTTGTTTACAAAACTTTCAAAACTTGTTTGCCGCAAACATGCATTGTTTTAATATTTTGTTATACTTGTTTCTTCTTTGTTTGTGAAATGTCAGTGTCTTTTCCAGACAATAATATTCATTCATATATTCCACATAGACACCTTTTCCTCATGCACACTTCTTGATAACAGTCTCCATGTGATTACACGTCTTTTCATCATAAACCAGTTTCCATGCGCACGTTTTATAGACGTTTGTTCATTAAACACACCTTCCTTCAGTGAACATCACCGCTGCTGGCTTCCAGCCCAGGGTCCTTGCCAAACCACACAGATTGTACAGTGACAGGAAATGTTTTTAGTCTGTCCTTTCTTTCCTTTGGGGAGTGGGGGGTAGGAATGCAGTGATATTAATGTCTTGTTTTTCTGTTAGCTTTTCCCTTTTTTACACATCTAACTATTGTCCTCGTTGCACCCGATGATGAAAAACACAGTGGCCTTGCCTAAACTTCTGCATCTAAATCTAGCAGCTGTTCTTTATTATTTCCCCAATCTCCCCCCCCCCCCACCTCCTTTCCTTTTTTTGGTTCATTGAGGCATAATTACATTCTGACTTCATCTGAACCTGAGTTTGACCTTGTGATCTCTAGGCACAGACATACCGGCCTCGCTGTGTGAGCTGAGAACACCGTGCTAGCACCATGCTCAAAGAGGACATCAAACACGAGAGAGCTCTGGGCTGCCACGGGATAAACAGTGGTAGCAGACCCCTGGAAATAGCCTCTAAGGTCTCTGCTAACGCCTGTCCCTGGCCTCTGCATACTTCACCACGCTAATTGGAAACGGTTGCTAATCAGTGGCAACTTTTAAAAAATGTCTTCTTTTCCCTTGGAGTGATGTCATGGGTTTTCCAGGCACCCCCTGAGGAGGCCCTTTCCTTGGTTCGACAGAAAGGGTTTCCCCACGTCAGGCCGACATTGCCGTTTCCCTCTTAAACAACAGCCTATTAAAGGAAACCACTCACAGATCCTTTTACCAGATGACTTGTTTTTTTCTCCCGTGGGTGGTGAGCACTGTGTAGCCTTAATGGCAGGGAAGACCTGACCATGTTTTAGTCATGTTACTGAAGATAGCACAAATATTTTACTGCTTCTTTTTTTTTTTTACTTGATTCCAGTTGTTATATTTCATTACGATCATTTAGTGGAGCTTTTATCCAGTGAAACATACAAAGCCATGCGTTTAAGAGTGCACAGGAAAATGGAGCTACAACAACATAAACAAGTCTAAAAAAGCACCGGTGAAGTCAACTGCTGTGATGCAGGTATTTATCCAAATAGCCTCTAATTTACTAAAACATTTAAGTGTGCTTGCTTAAGAGTTCATATTAGTAATTCTCATATCAAATGCATCTAAATTGAATTTTTTGTTTATGGTGTTCCACCCACAAGCCACGCTATTACTTTCAAAATCTGGAAAGAAATTGGCTGTTGCCAACACAGAGAAATGATATGGAAAGTAACAGTTGTGTAGTGTAGCAATTATGACACAATTTTCCCCAACCATCACCACTATTACACAGAGCTGTTCCCTACTGGGCTTACTGTTCTGAGGTTGACGGAAATATGAAAGGAATCAGACTTGTATGGATATTAAATCCAGTATGTTACATTTTTCTCTTAAAATGTAATCCTAATCAAGATTTGTTTTATGATACAATGGTTACTTGTTCTCCTGCTAAAACACTTGGTTGGATGTGTAAAGATGTGTAAGAAAATAACTTGACAGATAATTTCATGAAAATTACACGCTGGCACACCAGTGAAAACACCAACTGACACCAAGACAAGTCCACAGGCAGCCACCCCTGCTGACGCCTCCAGGCCCCTGGAGGCCCCTGTACGCCACCTTCATTTTAATCACTGCATCTCCATCATTCATCAGGGTCTGTGAATTAAGCTCAGAGCAAAGCTGCAAAAACAAGTGGCTTAATAAACAATCATTTGGAAAATGTATTCCTTGACAATCTGGGCACTGTATTTTCTGTTAAAAGCGCTGAAGGTCGGCCAGAGCGCAGCCCAAATGGACTGGGATGCTGTGACCGACCTCTGGAAGGCTGTCATCCAATGTCTTCCTTTACTCGTCTGTTGGCAACCATCCATTGCGCGAAAAATGAGGTCAGCTGCTTCCAAAAGGATGAATTCATTATTGCTGGAGGACTTCTTTGGATTCGCAGACACAAACAAGGTTGATATACCCCTGATTCATATCATCTGGGCCTGAAGTTTGGCGGGCCCCAAGCCATCTCTGTACTGCATGGCATTGTGCTTAACAAAAGCGTGTGTTCATTTCTCTTTACTCAGGATCACATACTGGCTGTACAAAACGACTGCGGGTAACTGAGGATACAGGCCGTTTCAAAGGGAACGGGCCTCCTTTTCTATAAGGGTCTGTGGTCAACGGGAAGACGGCCAGGAGTCGGATTTTGGAATCAAGGCTTTTGGGAGAATTCGTTTATTTCCAAATGTTCCCTTAATTTGCCCCACATTATGTTTCCATTGGAATAAGGAAATAAACATGATGCATGCATATGTTACACCAATTTACACATCTTGCGAAGCAGCACAGGCTATTTAGTGGTATTTTTTTTGCTGGTGATCGTCATTAAATAGAAACAGACATCATTCAGTCGACTGTGTGGGGCAGGGATGGGGGTGCACTGGGGGCTAAAATAACATGCTGCAAACACTCACTTGCGGTTGCCAAAGCTGGCAGTATTTACCTTGCTGTCACCGTTTACCGTTAAACATGTTGGATCCCTCTGAATGACTCAACTCATCTTGTTCCAGGTTCTATTCACGCGCCATAAATCAGCACTCTTAGATAAAACTGTCTCTCTGTAAGGGCCAGACTGTTAGAGTTTACAGTAAAAAGATTGAAAACGTTAGTTTTTTTTTTTTCAAGAAAATGAAAAAAAAATTTTAGCGTTTGCCTTCGTTTTCAACATTGGGTCACACGAAGGTCTTGCCTTTAATGGCAGATGGATGGGATCTTTAAATGGCCACCTGACATCATGTCTTTTCAAACTTCATGAGCTGTTAGAACAGTAACAACATTATTCCAGTCTTCAGCACATCCCTCTTGAACATGTCTTTACTACCACAAAGTCCGGTAATATTAACTAGCAGATTCTTTGAATTTTTTGTTGTATGTGTCCGGTATGGAAATGCTGGTACTGAGCTGAGGCGGGGAGGGGTCAATGGGAGTTAAGTTAAGAATGGGGGTGGGGGGGGGGGGGGGGGGTGGGTCAGTATTTCTGGGGTTACCTCTCCAAATCAAAGGGGGTTGCACAATTCTAAACTTAATTGCGCTGAAAAAACCCACAAACAGTGCGTCAAAAAAGAGGGAGAGAAAGAGAGAGAAAAACGACTTTTTGCCTCATTAGTTTCAAGTGAAACCAGATTGAAGGAAAGTCTGAGAGGTGGGGGTTGTAGGGAAAGGAAACACTTAACATAACCCAGAGAAGAATCATTTTTTCAACACACACATAGGTACATGCACACACACACACACAGACACACACACGCACACCCACACACGTGTATGCACGCCCCCTCACACTCACAAATGTGGTCAAGACACATTTACAATGTCTGCCGGTGCAAAAACATTGCATTTACAACAGCAGTGGACCCTTAGGAAAGATGATGCAAGGGTGTTCAGTGGGCGGTGTATGTCAGTGGACTGCCGAACAGACCAAACAGATTGTGCAAATGGCATTATCCTCCTCCAGTCTGCCTCAACATCCATCTCCTTTTTTCTGAAATCGCACAGAAATGTTTTATGAAACCCAGAAGACTAATGTGAAAATAGTCACTTCCTAGGCAGTAGAGTTTGAGTGTAACTGTTTCCACACAGCCACAGCTGGGGAATAAAGGCCTTTTTTCTGTCTTCTGCCATGCGAACATTAACCAGGCGGCAAGAGTTTGTAACTAAGTATCTGAAAGGACACTATTTTCATCGCCCCACTCCGTGCCTTTAATCCATATTTATCTTTCACGACAGAGGAAATTAAGAGATTTCTGTTGTTTTGTGTCCCCTCTCCTTCGGGAGCTGCAAAATCCTCCTTTTGAAATGTATTGGTTTTGCATGTTGATCTATACTTACATTTCTGCTTGCAACTTTAGTTAGGGCTTCCAGGAAACAAAATGATCCGTTAATTCTTCCATCTAGGCTTTTTGAGGGAAACTGATTGCATTTTATCTACTTAATAGTATAGATAATATTATCTTTGGTTCTCACATTTACACATTCTCACAATTTCTCTTTAAACAAATTTGCATCAAGCCCTTTTGGCTCTTTCTTTTGTCAGCTTCTTTAGAGGATTTCCTCAAAATCCAGGCTATTTCTCCATTGAATCCATGAATAGCAGTTAAATTATTCCATTATGTGACAAGTATGCCCATCAAGCCCTTTCTGGGTACCCAAGAGATGTATTTAGATGTATTCAGATGTACCCAAAAATGTTTCCATTTAACTCACATGATTGGGGGTTATGGACTAAGTGTGAACTAACTCAAATTTAAGACAGTGGGAGAGTGGGGAATATTATTTATATTGGGTGGAAAGACCAAAAGGTAATGGGATGAGTTTTATCTTCAATCAATTCTAAAAACTTTGGGTCTAAAACTTGGGACAGTTTGGTCCTGATATGTGCACACCTGATCTCCCCAGGTGCCAGGGTTTCTACTATGTCAAGTCAAAGCTGTTATATTCAGAAAGATAAACTTCTCACATATTCCAGGTTGAGAGGTGCATATGGTGACTCAAATCAGTTGCTAAAAACAGGGTCACACGTCGTAGCTGAATCACTCTTAGAGGCTTCAAAAAATTCAGTAGCTATGAAAGGTCAGCGTATATCCCCTGCTGGATATCTTCCGATTGCGAAGGGAAGTAAGCATGATGTGTCTTTCATCTGCTGCATTAAGTTTCCTTGGCCGACCACTGTGTCTATGGTCCTCAACATTGCCCGTTTCTTTGTGCTTCTTTAACAGAACTTGGACAGCATACCTGGAAACCCCTGTCTGCCTTGAAATTTCTGCCTGGGAGAGACCTTGCTGATGCAGTATAACTACCTTGTGTCTTGTTGCTGTGCTCAGTCTTGCCATGGTGTATGACTTCTGACATTAAACTGTCTTCAGTAACCTCACCTTGGAAGCAGAGTTTGGCTGTTCCTCACCCAGTTTTAACCCTCCTATGCAGCTGTTTCTGTTTCGTTAATGATTGTGTTTCAACCTACATATTTATGATCATTGGCTCCTGTTTGGTATAATTGGTTAATCACACACCTGACTATATGCCTTCAAAATCCTTGACTTGTACCTAAAATAATTGATACTGGTTTTAAGGCAAAGGGTGGTCACACCAAATATTGATTTGATTTAGATTTTTCTTCTGTTCACTCACTTTGCATTTTGTTAATTGATAAAAATAAACTATTAACATTTCTATTTTTGAAAGCATTCTTACTTTACAGCATTTTTTCACACCTGCCGTACATGTTTGCACAATACTGTACAACACATTCTATGTGAAAAGACAACCTTATATACAAATGATATACAGAAATCAGATGTGTCAACCATATCTGATATGTGTATAAATAAGGCCTTGGTGCCACACAGTTCAATCCAGATCTGAAACTAAGCTCTAAGTGTTTTGATTGTTCTTCCAATTTTGACATTGGTAATTATTTTCCATTTGGTAGTTGGTTCTGAATATTATATTTATCCATGTTTTATTGTTTATTGTTCACTTTATTGTTTATTGTTCACCCCCCCCCCCCCCCCCCAGTTTGGATCTCCATTACTATTTATCCATGGTCACAAACAAACACCAAATCCTGCCAAGTGTATTCATAACCTTACAGGCTAGCATCAGTGATCAGTTAGTTGCACCATATTGCTCTGAAATCCTTGCCAAGTCCTAAGGTGGTGAACACACACTATGATTACCTGATTACCTGATTTAAAACGTATGTCATGAGTCAGCCCAACTTACTCAATGCTTGAGTAGCTGCACTTGCACTAGTATGGGGGAACAGAAATCCTCTCTTAACCCAGACATTGTTCTTAACCTGATTTAATTTATTTTGCTCACTTTATTTTGCTCAACAGGTACCAGGTGTACTGGGTTGTCTTGGATTGTAACTGTAACATACAATTTAACTGATAACACAAAGATTCAATTCTAATCAATTCAATCTTTTACCTTCCGTCCTTTAATTGTATACTGTGCATGCAAAAAACACAAAAGCTAGCAAACTATCTTCAGTTAAATTAAAATGTTTTCTTGATTAGTTGATATTACTTGAATTTGGGGACAGCAGAAAGATTTCCAGCTGTTGCCACTGGTATACAAAGTTAGACCATCTAAAGGTGAATTCAGTCTGTTCTTCTGGGAGCTGTAGGGTCAGTAATAAAATCAGAGTCAAACCATTTGAGGCTATTCATGTCTCATTCTGTCTCCATGAATTTTCAAATCCAACTGGAATTTATCTATAGCTTCATGGAATGTATCGAGTTTGTTTTGCATAGTTGTAAGTTATTTTTATATGGGGAATATAAAAATATTCTTTTGGGGATGCTGTGCTGTTTAGGAATTAGAAGAAACATTGCAGAAACCAGAGAGACAGAGGTCAACAAAAACATTCAGGGTGGAGGTTGACGGGGCCATGAGACACTTCCAGCTGAAGAAGCAATGACTGCCTTCATTTCCTAGAATTCACAATGACTGCAGAGGTCTGCATCTGCTGGGGTCTGCTCTCTTTTGCAGGATTAAAAAAAAGTACATTAGTTGATAAAGCATCTGGCAATGTTGTTAGCCATGACTGCAGTGGTGGGGGCTTGTTTGGAGGTACCTGTCAGATGACTGATAGTCGACCAGGCTCTTCTGCATGAGCGTTTATGTTTTCGGGTCACTTTCAACCCATTTGTCTCATCTCTGTTTGTGGAAGTAGACAAGGACTGTTTGGCAATATTCTTGGGCTTCCTGGGGAGTTGGGAAGCAGATTGGTTGAATCCATCCTGCCAAAGCTAATACAACTCAAAGCCTACATTGCCACAGCCCACTCAGAATACCCAGACTTCTCAATCCCACTCTCCTCCACCACCTTCACTCCACCTACAAAAAACATTCCCCGGATACATCGACCACAAATATCTTTTGCAATCTGACCAGGATTTCTTCTGACCAGATATTTTGAGTCTACCGCAACTTCAGTCAAATGGGCATCACACAATCATGTCAGGTGGTACTCTATTACTTACAGTGAACTGCTCAATTTTAGCTTCAGTAGGGCTTGTAGAGTGATTAATTTACATTGTAGCTGCATGTATGTACAGTATAGTATTCTTAGTATTCGACCTGTCCCCCTACCATACAGTACACTATTTATGTTTTAGTCTTTAGCATGGCATTCATGATATCTACCTTTTGCATTTTAGCATTTTTGTGCATGATTCACCAGCTTAGCAAGCAAGCTTGTCTGGAAATTTCTCTCTTGGACATTACGTTTTTTAAAGTCCAAAAGACAATCCCAAAAACGATTGCTGAAATTCTTTACTTGGCTGGGAAGTGATTTGTTTTCTCTTTTAACCTGAAATAACTCCACTGATCATAATACAGTGTGATGATCAGCCTCCCCGCAGTGAAACAGTGACCATCGTGATAAATGCGGTTTTCAAGTGAGCAGTGCTGCTTAAGTGAGGGATTAACGTGTCACATAAAGAGAGCTGTATGCTGCATGGAGGTCCATCTTGCTCCAATTAAATGTCATAAGAAGCTGCTTTTGATTAAAATCCTGGCGAACCCAAGGTGATTCCTTTCTTAATGAAAAACACCAGAGACGCGAAATGCAAAACACTGGGTAACAAAGAATAATAGCTCAACTTTAAAAGGCCTCTTACCCTCATCCTACTTTCTTTATGGACCATGGGCAGTGCCAAATATGCAAAATATACATGAAATGAGTGAAGTTTGATTTGGGTGAAGTAGTTCATGAAATCAATCTCTTCTTGCCATCTTCTGTTTGCAATATGTTTATTTCATATTTTGGCTTTGCTATCATATTGTTTTAAAGAAGTAAACTACCCTGTGATTTTATGTGTCTTTGACAGAAAGGTGAATTGCCAGCCAGGCTGTCATTCTACTTTTTGTTGCAGTGAGCAAGGAATGTTTCTCCCTTCAGAGATATAGTGGGTTTTTTTTTAAAATAGTACGTTTTATTTCTGAATTTCATGTCTCCAGAGCTCACATTCCAAATGAACCATAATCATAGTCCAAGTTCACTGTCTGAATAACTTAAGTTCCTGTACACATTAGTAATTGAATTCAACCAAAGGGTATGATATTGCTGGAGATGTTCTGGTAATATGA